>NC_081568.1:45771289-45920640 GCF_022355385.1 Mustela nigripes | reverse complement strand
GCAGGGAGAGGAAATAAATGATTGTGAGTTATGAACACTAGAAAGGAAACCCACTGGGGCTGACAAGGGAATGACAAGCAGGGAGCTTCTCGGTAGATAGATAATGATGTTTATTGGCGGGTTCAATGAGCCATCCATGCACAGACAGGAAAAGAACTCTGCCCTTTGCTGTGTGACCCTAAGCCTGTCGCTGCCCTTGCCAACCTGTACCAGAATCAGGACTCAGCAATCAGAATCAACTCTCACCTGTCAGACCCCTCCCAGGGCTTAGCAGGCTAAAGATGCTGAGGTCTAGAATAGCATTAGGGACCTGGTGGGGCTGTGATGCTTAAACAAAATACCTTCATAAAATCCATGGCACGTACCACTGAAATTACAACAGAAAGAGGATTTAAGCCTGGGATTTCAGCTCAGGGAGCCATGCAGCTCTGCAATATTTTGGTTGTGTTCTAATTAGTTGTTAGCATACGGTGCAGGTGTCAGGTAATCTGCACTTACTAGAAAGAAATCGGCAAGTAGCAACCAGCATGAAGAGATAGGAAAGCCAGAGCACTCCTATCCTTGGAAGAGATCCACCATCGCCTGTGCCAAATGAAGGTACTGCACAGAGGCAAACCTCACAGGGCTGTGGCATGTTAGGGACTCCAGTGGGGGAGAGAGATTTGACAGCCCACTGTGTAAGGGAGGTTAGTTGGGCAATGGAGCATCTCCGGAAGTGTTGCTTATATGAGTGGTAGTGGGAGGGGAGGCACTGCCCCTCTCTCCCATTCTGTTGAAAAACTAGGCAGCATATGGGTATCACCACATCTTCATGCTAAAAAAGGAATGCAGGCAGAGGGGAGCAAGCAACTCAGAGAGATCAGAGTTCCCCACAGCAGTGTTAGGACTCCAGGCACCACCACCAGCTCTTCCCTCCGTCCATCTGAAAGCAGTGTTCCTATCTTCTGAACCACAACACCCCAGACTCTGACAGTATTCACACATGTAGATTAAAACTACCACACTCTCAAAGCAAGCACTGTGTCCCCATCCTGGCACATTACAGCCAAGGGACCCAGGCTCATCACTTCAACTCTGGACCTTAAAAGCTGAACTACAGAGTATTCAGGGGAGAGAATAGTTTTAGACAAGATAATTTATGATAAACCATCAGCATCCAACCTGGAATTCATTTATTAGATTAGATTTTGAAAAAGATGTGATGCTGAATGAATGGAACCAAGAATGTATACGTTTAATGAACATGAAAGTTTAAAAAAAAAAAATGGACGTAACTACGGTCCACTGCTGGAGAGATAGGATCCTACTCACCTACCCAAAGTGATCAGAGGAGGCAGAAGAATGCTGGGAACCTGAAGACAACAGGCTCAGGGAGGGACACTCCAACCAGAAAAAATATTACCTTCTTCACTGTTTTGCCAAAAGCATGCCCTACTTTCCACGTTCCCTGTGGGTCTCAGTCTTCCCACCTGCAAAATGGACATAACAATACACACCTCTAACACTTGGTTAAAGACTAAGTGAAGAAGCACTAGGCAAGCACCTAGCAGAGGGCTTGATGCATGGTAGGTATTCAGTAAGTAAAAGTGGCTTCCTCTTTCCTTTTTGTGGAGGTGGCTAATTTAGAAAAACAATAGCAATAATAATAAGACTATGACACACTAAACCTACAGAAAGAAATCTGAACCCCGAATAATAAAGACTAACTTTATATATTCAGTTCAAGAGATGCAGGACGACTGCTTTAAAATCATTTCCCTGGAGAAGAGAGGCAGCTTAGGGGTGGGTAGATGTCGTCTCCTCCTCACTGGGTCAAGCTATCTGTGGGCCTGAAGCATCTCAGGTTTGCCTGAGGTAGACAAATGTTCCCACCTTATCAGTGGGTTTCTTTTCTAATTAAAATGCATGAACTTCTGTAAGCTTCAGGTGCCCAGAGGAAGGGGGGTGGGGTGGGAGGAAGAGAGCAATAGAGCTACAAAGAATCTTCTCCCATTTAAAATCCAACCAAAAAAAAAGGTTACTGCCAAAAATGTAAGCAAAGATCATGATTGACCTGGCAACAGTGGTCTCTAAGGAGACACCAAATTAGGAAGAAAGAATGGGGTCCAGAGGCCCTTCCCCAAGAAGGTGAGGGCTCATTGCTTGGGGCTGGTGGCACCCAGTTTCTGTCTAGCTGGCACTTTCCAAGTGACAGCATGGTAGAGAGCCAAGACATGTCCATAAAGGAACTACGGACTATGGAAGTAATAGTTGATCTTTATCAAGTTGTTCCTTTACACCAGCAATTTGCATTCATCATCTCATTATTCCTTAGGACAGCTCTTTTCATTTATTACTACTATTACCCCACTTCATCGATGAGGAATCTGAAGTACCAAGATGGTAACTTTCTCAGGCGTCATAGCCAAGAGATGGTAAATATGGGATTTAAACCCTAGGAGCTTCATAATGATCATTTACTGGGCACTTACTAAATGCCAGGCATTGTGCTAAACCCTTCACCACATCATTTCATTTAATACTCATGGCACCCCTAGGGGGTGGCTATTGTTATGATAGCCATTTTACAGACGAGTGAACAGATTTAGGCAAGTTAGGTGACTCACTGGAAGTTATACAGCCAGTAAGTAGTGGAAATAGGATCCAAACTCAGGTTCCAAACCCATCCTGTTGAAAGCTGTACTTTACACCCCTTACTAACTCAACAGCTGAATAAAAAGAAGATGGGGGTGGGGTCCTGGGTGTCTCAGTCAGTTAAGGTCTGCCTTCAGCTCAGGTCATGAACTTAGGGTCCTGGGATGGATCTCCCTCTTCCTCTGCTGCTCCCCCAGTTTGTGTTCTCTCTCTGTGTGTGTCAAATAAACAAACTTTAAAATCTTAAAAAAAAAAAAAAAAACAGATGCAGTGGATTAAAACTGGAAAAATCATGTGCTCTGAAATGGGGTTCTAGAAATTGCATTTCTAACAAGTTCCCAGGGGATGCTGATGTTGCTGGTCTGGATCACACTTTGGGAAGAGCTAATCCAGAGAAAGTGATACAAAGGATGAACGTGGGGTATGTAAACGAGAGAATGCCCTCGAGAGAAAAAGACAGGGATAGGGTACTCAGAACAGCTTCCGTGTGGCACACTCTATGACATTTTATGAGGCTGTGACCATCACCCTTCATACAGGTGAAACACTTGGGGTCCAAGCCCCTGTCTTCTGAACTTTGGTCCTGTAGGATCCCATGTTGGATGTCATGAGTTCTTGGAATCTTCTCCCCAAACTCCTGAACTATGAGTTAGATATACTCTGAAAGGTACACATCACCTACAGAATCAGCGTTACACTGCATTATAAAGGCACACTTCATGTGTGTCTCCTCTCCTATGAGGTGTAAGGGCTAAAATTAAGGTCCAGGGGCACCTGGGTGGCTCAAATGGTTAAGTGTCTGCCTTCAACTCAGGTTATGATCTTCAGGGCCTGGGATCAAGTCCCAAGTCAGGCTACCGGCTCAGCAGACAGTCTGTTTCTCCCTATCCTCCTGCTTATACTCTCTGTCTCTGTCTCTCTCTCTAATGAATAAATAAAATGTTTAAACATAAGTAAGTAAACGAGCTTTGAGAGATCATAGTAGTATCTGTTCCATTTTACAGATAAGAGAGGTGAGGCAGAGAGATTAAGCCTGGATTTTCAAACTGAATTTTGTGACTCATTAGTGGGTTATAAATGAATTTATCAGGTCCTGACAAGCATTGCTTTAAATGAATACACAGGAGAGAAGACAGGAATGGCATGAAACAGAACAAATCAGAATGCAAACCATACAGAAGTATTGTTTCTTCTGCTCCATTCCAAGTTAATGTGTTTGCATGTGTACAATGAGTAGTATTGTGAAATATTACTTCATACAATATTACTGTAAGACACCAGAGCTGTGTGTCTCTGTGGAAGGTTTGAAAGCCACTGGGTGAAATAATTTGAAGGAGGTCACACAGCTAGCAATTTGTAAAGCCAGGGTTCAAATTCACAGTCTTTCTCTAGAGCTTACACCCTTGACCTCTAAACCAGTGTTGTCCAATAAAAGTATAAAGGACCCCATTTTGTAATTTAAAATTTTCTAGTAGGCACATTTAAAAAGTAAAAAAGCCACATTTAGAAGTTAATAATATTAATTTTAATATCTTTAATATTGCATTATATAAAATTTATTATTTCAACATGTAAAAATTAACTTTAAAATTAAGTCAACACAAATTGAGCTGTTTGTGGGTGGGGGGTGTTTTTATGCTTTTTTGGTTACCAAGTCCAGGAAATCTGGTATTGATTTTACACTTCTAGGACATCTCACTTCAGACTTGCCCTCCTTCAAGGGCTCAGTAGCCACACATGACTAGTGGCTACCATCTTGGGCAGCACAGCTATAAGCTATACTACCTCTAATACCCCCTTGGACCCTAGACCCTCTTTCTCAGATCCTACTGCAGAGGAAGGCTTCCTGTCCTATTCTATCCACCCCTAGTGGCCTGCCTCTTCCACAAAGTTCCAGAGCATCTAAACCCAAAACCAAATGTTCATGGCTATTTCTTTCCACTTGCCTTGGCACCTTTTCAATTTCACATCCTAGCTAGATCATCAAGAGGAAGAAAGAGGGACCTCTGCGGCCAAGACATGCTGGAGCAGGGAGAGGGTAAAAGTCCTGAACAATAGGAACCCATGTGGGATCATGGCTAGACAGTGCTTCTGGCAAAACTATAAGCTCATTGACAGCTTAACACCAGCTGTAAGAGGCTCGTCGTCCTGTTCAGCTTTACAGAGATACACTGGATCCTTCACACTCAGCCCTGGCAGAAATCGGCTGACCTCACCTCTGTGTCTTTGCCAAAATAAGCTCACTGCGAAATTGCAAAAAGACTGGCATCTGGAGAGCCATTCAGAGCAGCAACAGCTATCGAGTGACTTCAGAACCACCCATTAGATAATCTGATAAATGCCAGACATAAATATGTGCTAACCGTGGTTGGTAAGCTGGAAGCCCCAGGCAGCCATTACCTGGCACACTCCCCACTCTGGTGAGGTGAAACAGAGGTCTGTGCACAGACACAAGGAAAGCCTCAGCTCATCACCCAGCAATAGCCAGGGCCGGGAAGACAGGGTAGGCAATTTGGGCTCTTCTTATTCTCCCCCACACCCTGCTGCTGTGCCCCAAGGATGAGTGCTTTTCTTCAGTCCATCCTTTTGGTTCCCACAACCTCTCCAGAGAGTGCTGAATAGGAGGAAGGCTCACTGGGGAGGAAACAAAGTGGGGGTTGGGAGAAAACCATCAAACACTTCTACCCGCATGGGGTGGCCTCGCTCCTCAAATCAAGAAAGGAAATTTAAGTCTGTGGGGTGTTTGATCGTGGCAGTGGAAGGGACACCAAGCTCTTCCACCATCACTGGCTTCCTCTTTGGTGAGCAACTACCATGCGCCAGGCCTCCCAGCTGGGTCTCAGGCACTCAGAGATGCACCACCTACTCTCCTTACATCCAGCAGCTTGATACACCAGCCAACACCATAGGGTCTCGAGAATATGGCATTGCAGGGGAGAGAACGAGGCATAAACCAAGTAAGGCACCGACTTAGAGAAGGGAATAATGAATGTGCTAAGGAAGCGTCAGGGATAGGCAATTAGTGCCCCTGGGAGGCCAAGAGCTCTTCACAACTTCCAGGAGCCTCTCGTGAGCATTCTGTTCAAGTCTCATGGTATTTACTAGCTCTGCTCATACCTACATTGCCACTGCAGAAATGGAGGCTCAGATACCCAGGTACTCTTGTATAAGATGGAGAAAGAGCTACCGACTTCATGAGACACAAAGAAGACATTAGCTAAATACCAGCCACACATAATTACTTCATAGCAAAGATGCCTGATATGATTGCTCTGCCCTCACAGTCCTTGTAAGAGAAGCCGCCCTGCCCCCACATAACCAGGACTGTCTCCCAGCCCCTGCTCAGGAGGACAGCTGCCATATGACCACACCTGGCAGGGTCCCTTGCCTAAGGATACTTTCTTATTCTCCATAGGCTACCTGGACTATGGGGTCACGTGGAGCCACCTAGACACTATTTCCCCCACATTCCTGGACATGCAAAAGTCAATAGTTTACTCATGGTAGCCAAAACATGCAAATAACCCAAATGTCTATAAGCTGATGAATGAATAAACAAAGTACAGTATATTCATATATTGGAATATTAGCCATGAATCAGGAATGAAATCTTGGTACCTGTAACAACATGAATGAACCTCAAGAACGTAACACCAAGTGAAATAAACCAGATAAAAAGGCACATATTGTATTATTCCAGGTACACAAAATGCCCAGATTAGGCAGACCTACAGAGACAGAAAGCAGACAGGTGGTGGCCAGGGCCTGGGGAAGGGAGGAAGTGAAAGTTACTGCCTGATAATGTGGGATTTCTTTTGGGGGTAATAAAAACTCCTAAAACTAGAGCATGATTAGGGGTACACAGCTCTGTACTAGAAATCACAGTATGGTACACTTTGAAATTGTTACAATGGTGATTTTTTTTTTTTAGTGTGAATTTCACCCTAAAAAGAAACTTGAAAGTCTGTGTTGCTCTTTGAAAAAGGTGGTTTCAGTAGGTGTTTGTTACAATTAAAAACTGTGGACTATATATAACCTAAGCAATGATGTTAAATATCCCATCCAGGGTATGCAATGGATGGAAGCCAGGGTCTGGACTCAACTTGTGTCCAATCATCTGCTGACCTAGCTCTTACTCCTCCATACCGTGCCCTCACTTAACATGGAGGACGGAAGGCTTTTGCAATTCAACAGACAGCTGGCTGCTTCCCAAAACCTGCCAATACGTGGGGAGAGTCCATCCAAGTGCATTTATTTTGGGTTCTGTCAGCAGAAAGCAGACTTTATTAAGAGGATGTTAGCAAGCTTCTTTGCTTCCCTGATTTTTAAAGAATTCTTAATGACTTTAATGTGCCTATGTCATTTTTCAGCAAAACCTAATCTCCAGAGAAAGAACATGTGAAGCTCTTGAAATGTACAACACTTCATTTTGCTCCATGGCAAAGGCTAGTCACAATGCTCTGACATTTGTCACCCCATCTTTCCTCACCCACACCCCGCCCAAGTACAGGACTAGGTATACCATCCACAGAGGCTGAAAAGGCGGTGAGGTGCCAGGACAACACCTGAGCCAATGTGGAAGAAACTTCCTGATCTAGTGTTTCACAGAATCCTGAATCTAGAAGAAAACTTGAAACTTTTAAGTCACAGTACTTTTGTAGAAACAAACAAACAAAACCTTAAGCTCTGATTTACCTGTGAAGGTTGAATGTTAATTTCTAGTCAGTGATTCCTGTTGTTACCTCTTAATAATATAAATAGGTTAAAGTTGAAACAAGTGAAGATGGTGGGTGGGTATATATACTCTCTACTTTCAAGATGCTTACAAGAAGATAAGGTCCATGAGTGCGTGGTACAATACTGTGTTTTATGTGCATTATCTCATGTATTGGGGGCAGTCCTCCTTTTACAGATGAAGAAACTGAGGTTCAGATGTTTCCATGATCCACACCAAGTTCCTACATTAGCTTAGTGAAGAAGACAGGTGTGATCCCAAAGCCCATATTCTAAACCACCATGATGTAGTAGAACAATTATGTACTAACATTTTAGAGCCACATATTGAGTAGAAGATAAACTGGTTTGGGTTTTTGGTTTTTTGGTTTTTTTTTTTTTTTTAAGATACACTGTTTTATAGTACTTTATAACTTCCAGAGATTGCACACTTGGAGTGGCTTCATACAGACATTGACAGCTGAAGCACTTCTGAGATGAGAGAGAAGGGCTAGAACCAATGGGTAGTATTCCACAGATGAGGTGGGCTTTGAAGGATAGGTTGTGTATCAGTAAACAACAAGAGACTGAGGAGGGTGGCATGGGGCTGGGGAAAGAACAAGGGTGAAAACATAGTAGAGGGGAGGCAGTGACAAATAGCTGGCCAGGGTGATACAGGATTTTCTTAGTTCCCAAAATGGAATGTAGTTAGTGTCGCAAAGAGATTTGCTTTGGGAAGCGTCCATTCATGGAAAGCTAACAATAACAATAATAATATTATCACCACTCACTGGGCAATTTATAAATAAGCTAATCACAGTGCTAAGCACTAGCAGTAACTATCTGCTTGGGTTACTTCCTCTGGTGTGACCAACCACAATTTCCCTCTGGGTAATTAATCATCCATTTTCAGGCCATATGGCTCTCTCAAAACTGAATCCAATCCTAGATCATAAGACTATCCATGTGGGAGAGGAAGCAAGATGGTGGAGGAGTAGGAGACTTAAATATCATTAGGTCCCAGGCGTTCAGTTAGATAGTTATCAAAACAATCTGAACACCTACAAACTCAAAGGGAGATAGAAGAGAAGAGCAGCAATTCTAGGAACAGAAAATAGACCACTTTCTGGGTGGTAGGACATGCAGAGAAGTAAATCCAAGGCAATACCTGAGAAGAGAGGCCGCAGGAAAGGAGCCAGTTCCCGGCAAGTGGTAAAGCAGCAGAGCACAAAATCAGAACTTTTAGAAGTCTGCTCCACTGAAGGACATCACTCCAGAGGCTAAGTGGGGGTGCAGCCCTCATGGGGACAGTGTGGTCTCAGGACTTATGGGGTCACAGAAAGACCAGAGGTGTCTGATTGTGGCAGAGCTCCCAGGTATTGGAGTGTGGAAGCCAGCTGCAGAGACAGAGCCTAGGAGTGCAATCGCAGCTCGGGGTTACATTAAACCATGATCTGAGGCATAGTCGGGCCACTGCTCTTCGAGCAGGGACCCCACAAGTGGCAGATCCAGGGAGACTCACCTTCCTCCCCCATAGGGAGGGCCACAGGAGTGTGCTGCAGGAATCTGCGGGGCTTGGAGAGTCCAAATGGGGCTTGTGCCAGGGATAAAAAAGCTCAGTCATATGCCGGGTGAGCATGAAGTGCAGCCGGAGACCAGGGAAGTGAAAGGGATTGATTGCTTTTCTCTGAGGGCACACTAAGGACTGGGGCCTGAAGTGAACCCAAGAAGATTACTTAGCCTGGCCCCTGGCAAAGGTGGGGCAATTCCAACTCAGGCAAAGACATTTGAGAATCACCACAATAGGCCCCTCCCCCAGAAGATCAGCAAGAACATCCAGTCAAGACCAAGTACACCGATCAATGAGAACTGCAGAACTCCAGAGCTAAGGGAAAGCAACACAGAATTCATGGCTTTTTTCCCATGATCCTTTAGTCTTTCAAAGTTAAATTTTTTAAATTTTTCTTCTTATGCTACTTCTTTTAACTTTTCCTCTTTCCTCTTCTAATTTTTTTTGTTTTTTTGCTTTTTATTTTATTTATTATTTTTAATAAACATATATTTTTATCACCAGGGGTACAGGTCTGTGAATTGCCAGGTTTACACACTTCACAGCACTCACCATAGCACATACCCTCCCCAATGTCCATAACTCCACCCCCCTTCTCCCAATCCCCCTCCCTCTTCTAATGTTTTTTAACTATTTTATCTTATCAATACCTTCTTTAAAAAATCTTTTTTTTTTAAGGGTGGAATTACTTGATGATTTTTTTCCTGATATTTCAGTACCTGATATTCATGTTTCTCTAATTATAATTTTTTAAAAGATTTTATTTATTTATTTGACAGAGAGAGAGCACAAGTAGGCAGAGAGGCAAGCAGAGAAAGAGAGGAGGAAGCAGGCTCCCCACGGAACAGAAAGTCTGATGCGGGGCTCGATCCCAGGACCCTGAGATCATGACCTGAGCCAAAAGCAGAGGCTTTAACCCACTGAGCCACCCAGGTGCCCCTTAAAAAATCTTTTAAATTTTTCATTTTTATAATCATATTTTATCCCTTCATTATATATAACCTTATTTTTGTACACATTTAGGCTTTTTTTCTTTAAGATTTTGGGATACAATTTCTTCTAATAGATCAACATATACCCTAAATCTAGTGCATGGCTTTGTTCTAGTCTCCAGCCTGATCACATTCTCTTCTCTTTTCTTTTTCCTCTTTCCAACCAACTTATGAATTCCTTTTATAGAATCTTTTTTAATTTTCATCTTTACAGTCATATTCCATCCCTTCATCATGTTTACCCATATATATTTTCTTTTTCTTTCTTTAAAATTTTGGAAGGTAGTTTCTTCTAAGAGACCAGAGTACAGCCAGAATCAAGTGGATGGCTTTGTTCTATTCACCAGTCTAATATATATATATATATATATATATATATATATTCCCCTCCCTTTCTTCTCCCCTTGGTTTTGGGTATCTTCTGATTTGGTTAACGTATATTGTTCTGGGGTCTTTACCACCCTTTTAGTACTTTGTTCTCTCATTCATCTATTTTTATCTGGATAAAATGACGAGACAGAAAAACTCAACACACACACAAAAAAAGAACAAGAGGCAATACCAACAGCTAGGGACCTAATCAATACGGACATTAGTAATATGTCAGAACCAGAGTTCAGAATGACGATCATCAAGGTGCTAACTGGACTCAAAACAAGCATGGAAGATATTAGAGAACCCCTGTCTAGAGAAATAAAATCCATTTGTGGAGAAATAAAAGAACTAAAACCAAGCCAAGTTGAATGCAAAAAAAACTATTAACGAAGTACAATATAAAACAGAGGCTCTTGCTGCTAGGATAAATGAGGCAGAAGAGAGAATTAGTGATATAGAAGACCAAATGATGGACAATAAAGAAGCTGAGCAAAAGAGAGACAAACAACCACTGGACCACAAAGGGAGAATTTGAGAGATAAGTGATATCATAAGACAAAACAATATTAGAATAATTGGGATCCTATAAGAAGAAGAAAGAAAGAGAGGGGCAGAGGGTATATTTGAGAAAATTATAATAGAGAATTTCCCTAATATGGGAAAGGGAATAAGCATCAAAATCCAGGAAACACAGAGAAACTCCCCCTCAAAATCAATAAAAAAAAGGTCCATACCCAGTCATCTAATAGTAAAATTTATAAGTCTCAGTAACAAAGAGAAAATCCTGAAAGCAGCTCAGGACAAGAGGTCTGTAACATACAATGGTAAAAATAATAGATTGGCAGAGACCTGGCAGGCCAGAAAAGACTGGCATAATATATTCAGGGAACTGAACAAGAAAAATATCCAGACAAAAGTATAATATCCAGCTAGGCTGTCATTGAAAATAGGAGAGATAAAAAAAACTTCCAGGACAAACAAAAATTAAAAGAATTTGCAAACACCAAACCAGCCCTACAGGAAATATTGAGAGGGGTCCTCTAAGCAAAGAGAGAGCTTAAAAGTAGTAGATAAGAAAGAAACAGAGAGAATATACAGTAACAGTCACCTTACAGGTAATACAATGGCACTAAATTCATATCTTCCAATAGTTATCTTTCAAAAGTAAATGGGCTAAATGCCCCAATCAAAAGACACAAGGTATCAGAATGGATTAAAAAAACAAGACCCATCAATATGCTGTCTACTAGAAACTCATTTCAGACCCAAAGACACCTCCAGATTTAAAGTGAGGGGTGGAAAAAATTTACAATGCCAATGGACATCAAAAGAAAGCTGGGGTCGCAATCCTTATATCAGATCAACTAGATTTTAAGCCAAAGATTATAATAAGAGATGAAGAAGGATACTATATCAAACTCAAAGGGTCTGTTCAACAAGACAACCTAACAATTTTAAATATCTATGCCCCTAAAAAAAAATTATACACACACACACACACACACACACACACACACACCCCTAACATGGGAACAGCTAACTATATAAACCAAGTAATAACAAAATCAAAGAAACACACTTACAATAATACAATAATAGTAGGGGACTTTAACACACACCCCCCATGAAATGGACAGGATGTGGAGAAAGGGGGACCCTCCTACACTGTTGGTGGGAATGAAAGCTGGTGCAACCACTCTGGAAAACAGCATGGAGGTTCCTCAAAAAGTTGAAAATAGAGCTTCCCTATGACCCAGCAATCACACTACTGGGTATTTACCCTAAAGATACAAATGTAGTGATCCAAAGGGGCACATACACCCAAATGTTTATAGGAGCAATGTCCACAATAGCTAAGCTATGGGAAGAACCTAGATGTGCATCAACAGATGAATGGATGAAGAAGATGTGTTATATATATACAATGGAATACTATGCCGCCTTCAAAAGAAATGAAATCTTACCATTTGCAATGATGTGGATGCAACTGGAAGATATTATACTGAGCAAAATAAGTCAACCAGAGAAAGACAATTTTCATATGATCTCTCTGATATGAGGAATTTGAGAGGCAGGGCAGGAGGTTGTAGGGGTAGGGAAGGAAAAAATGAAACAAGATGGGATGGGGAGGGAAACAAACCATAAGAGACTCTTTTTTTTTTTTTTAAGATTTTATTCATTTATTTGACAGAGATCACAAGTAGGCAGAGAGGCAGGCAGAAAGAGACATGGAGGCAGGCTCCCTGCTGAGTGGAGAACCCGATGCAGGGCTCGATCCCAGGACCCTGGGATCATGACCTGAGCTGAAGGCAGAGGTTCAACCCACTGAGCCACCGAGGTGCCCCCCCATAAGAGACTTAATCTCACAAAACAAACTGAGGGTTGCTGGTAGGAGGAAGGGGGTAAGGGATAGGGTGGCTGGGTTATGGACATTGGGGAGGGTATATGCTATGGTGAGTGCTATGAAATGAGTAAGCCTAATGATCACAGACCTGTACCTCTGGGGCAAATAATACGTTATATGTTAACAACAACAACAAAAAAGAGGAGCCATGTGACCCAAACCTACAACAATTGGAACATCATATATGAACACAAACTGGCCTCAATACGGATTCAGAGATTAACATGATGCCAGTCAGAGCCAGTAACATGACTTTTTCCCTGAAAGAATACAGGGACAGAGCTACTATCACCATCTTGCTGTAGAGATGCAAAGTTACGATAACATTGTTGGAACTCTGAATCCAGCCCTACTCCTGAACTTCGCTTCTATGAGCAATAAATTGTCTCTTGGCTTAAGCTGGTTTGGGTCAGGTTTTTGGTCACCCTCAACTGAAGAAGTTCTCATCAATATACGCATGTAAATGAATTTCATGTAGCTCTCATAACAGTACCATGAGGTAAACATTAACAGGTACTGCCCCCTCTTTTGAAATAAGCAGTGGAGGCACAGGGAGGTCAAGCCACCAGCCAGCTGATAGAGACAAGCATGGTTCTAGATACCAGCACTCCCAGCACTGTGCCACCTGGCGGGAGTCTAGCTCTGCTCTTACGAAACAGGACTTTCCACAAGCCTAAAATAAGTCTTTCCACTCAAAATAATTCCAAAGGCTTAAAATACCTTAGAGGGTGTAAATTTTCTCAAGCTCCTTTAGGTTTGCCATGATCCCTTTTTGGCTTCAGTTGTCTCCCTGAAAAGAATCATTTAAGCAATAAAAATGTCTCTCCCCAAGTCATTCTTCAACTGCTGATACTTCACTTTCTCAAAAATTATAGATAAAAATAACAGTGCACAGAAGCAAAGAGTACACAGCTGCTAAAATAGCAGAAGGGATGGGAAGGGGAGATCCTGACCCAGTGTTGTCTGTGTTGGCATACCAGAAGTTTGGATCAACACTTAATGATAATTTTCAAAGTGTACTTCTTAATGGAAGTATACTTTTATTTATCACCAAACACAACCTTGGACTGGTGGCATGGGGAGCCACAGCTGCTCCTTCTGGAATGCTTTAAAAATTCAAAAATAAAATAAAATAAATACTAGCTAGGATGACAGTTTGATGTGCATACCTCGTCTGGGCAATTTTCTCTCTTTGTTCAGTTTTCCCAGCGATTTTCCAGAGGCTTGGGAAATCCTCAAAGCAGAAATAAGCAACTGTGGTCATAAAATGGACCAAAAGCAAGAACACTATGCTGGCCGATGCCTGTGGCCTCAAAGAACTCTAAGACTCATTAGTATTCCCACTCCGGCCATGAATTTGCCAGGCTTAATCAGTGTAATGGAGGCAAAGGGCTTACAGATGGAAACAGAAGAGTAGAGTCCTACTTCACAGAGCCATTAACTTTGAGCCTCATGCTACTAATTATAAAATGGCCCATGAAGACTGTATGATTTTGTTGGATTCATTAAATAAAAATGTTTATAACACAGTGAAGGAAAGCATGGGCTTTGGAATCAGAAAGAGCAGGGCAGACACCTCAACTATGATTCCAGTATGCCACCCTGAGCAAGTCATTTATCCTCACAAGCCTTGGCTCTTCCCCTGTAAAATCAAATAGTGTCTACTTCTCAGGGCTATTGCAAGAGTTAAATGAGAAAGTCCACTGAGCACCATGCTTCTTCCAGCATTAGTGGGTTGGGCAATAGTTAACCATCACTATTTTGTTACCATTTTTAATGAAGTTTGAAATGCAGTGTGACTGCATGGGTAATAATGCCCTTTCCACCGAAAGCCAGATCTGAACGATTCTTGAAAAGTGTCAGCAGTGCAAAGATTTGGCCTTCAGCAGCCATGGTTTCTGTTTTTTTATTATCACTATTCTTACCAAAGCGCAGAAATGTGAACATATCTGAATAGTCCCAAGCATACATTGACAGTATAAAGGCCTGGCCTCAATTTGACTGAGTATGGAACTTCGGGTGCCAAGAGGACAGGTTAGACAAACTCCAGCAATGCTGCCAAGCCTGGTTGCCTTCCAGCAGTGCCCTTCCTGACTGCCTTGGAGGCGATCTTTCGAGAAACTTAACTCGTTAGTCACACATGAAGCCATAGCTATTCATTCTGGAGGACCATCCAACTGTCCTTTGGAGTCTGTCCAAATGATCAGGAGAAAACATATTTTGTCATCCACAGGTCTGCTGCCTAGAAGTACTTCGGTGAAAACTTCTGGCAAGCTTGTACAATCTGCCAGAAATCTTTATTTTTGACCAGATGATTTGAAACTCCCAAGGTAGGGAGCCTGGCATAGGATTTGGCACTGTGGGAGAAATTGGACAAACTGGTTATTTGTAGCTACAGGAACAGTGGTTTGTTGGACTCAAGGCAGTGTCCCCAAAGGAGTCTGTGCTTGGTGACAGTAATCCACACCCATCTCCCAAATCTCTGAAACTCAGTGGCTCTGTGTGTATATCGTGCAACTGAATGCATAATTAGATACCCCGTGGTGGTGGTCTGAAGGTCTTGTAAGTTTCCCAGTAGAGTGGAAAGAACACCAGACCTGGCATCCAGATACCAGGTGCCAGCCCCCATTCTGTCGCTGAGGATGACATGGCCATGGGCACGTACAGCAGACATGGAGGTGTGCTACTCAGATCCCTCTTCAAGAAGGGACTTCCAGCTCAGGAGAAAGGAGTATGATTGTCTGACCAGCTAGAACCACAGCACTTCAGGTTCTGCTTTCGAGCTAAGACCATGGCGCTCCTCCTGGGCATCACGTGATGGAATGCAATAAGGTTAGGAGGGCCCAGACCCTTCTTCCCAACATGGTCATCTCTAATACGCTACCTGTGCTCTAGCGCTCCCTACTTCTGTCTGCTACACACTGTGGTCTATATCTTTCACTCCCCGGAATCCTGCCTCCTCCAGTTTTCCTTTCACAAGTGGCAGATGAACACAAGGACCTGGAGATTTCCTTAATCCATCTGCTTCCTCCTGGCATCCCTCATCACAGCCACCAACTGCTTGTGCTCTGGACTCCATCTCAAGGTCTCTGTTCTGGAATTGACATAGGCTTGGTTTGTCTAACCCTCTCATGACTTTTCTTTTAAAGCAAGCATAGTAATAATAAAGAGGAGGGAAGAAATAATGAAGGAGACAATAGTTTTATAAGAGAATATATTGAGGTATAAATAGAGCCCCTCCCCCCTGATTTCTCTACACCCTCGGAGCCCTACCCCCCACCATCACCATTTGTACCAAGGAATTCTTTCTATCAGGGCATGGCTGATAGGACAGAAGCACAGAGATGTCTCTGTTTCTAAAGCACAGATGTGAGTCCTAAGAGCCAGGCTTTTTGATCTTCATACATCTAAGCCCTAAGGCACTAGGAGAAAAGTTTGTGCAAAAAAAAAAAAAAAAAAAAAAGGTGAAAAAGTGAAAGAAAAAAAACTCTGCTATACCCAGTGATCCTCTATATAAGGATAGAGCAGACTGAGAAGAGACAAGAGACAACAGGGGAGGAAGCATGGTGAGGGAGAGGTCAGTGGAACTTGGCATTTAAGGGACTGAACTTAGAAGAGCCACCTAATGATCAGGATCATCACGGTCATCAAGATGGATCAAGGGAGATTTCCTATAAGAAAGCTCCCATCTCCTCCTAACCCCTGGGGCCTCAACCCACTGACCACCCTTACCAGAGGGTAAGCTTCCACATGGCCAATGTCAAAGGACTTCTAGATGTTGTCCTATCTCTGAAGCAACTCCCACTGGCCATAGCCAGCAGGCATGCCACCTCTCTGGGTGCTGGGACTTGGCTCAATCTCCATCAACCTCCCTCCAATGGATAACCTCTTTCTCAACATCTTGGGGTCCTCCTCAGCAACCTACAGCTTCCTGAGACAAAGGTAAACAAGAAAGGCCTCAAGGAACGGTGCTGAGGGGTGGTGTGGAAGAAAAGTAATCCTCACCCCAATTTAACACAGTGAAGGAACCAAAATAGTGATACTAACAACTATTTTATGTAGTTCTCCATATACCTGAATGTATGCCAGGCTCTGTGAGCTGTTCCTTCCAGACATAACCCCATAACTCTTCAAAACAATCGCATGAGGTAGGTAGCAATGTCATCCGCATTTTATCGTCCAGGTAACTGAGGCTCAGGGATTTGCCCAGACTCACTTAGCCAGAAGAGGAAGAGCAGGGGTGCCCTGACTTCCTGTCCTTTCTGATCGATCACATGGTACCTCGGCAAGACAAGAAATGTGTTAGACTCTTCCTGCTCCTCCCTATCTCATATAACTCTCGGCCTGGTGCTGCACGGCTAGAAGATTCTAAATAAATAGTTTGGGCTCTACATATCTACATAAACCAACCGATTTATGTATTTTCCCCTCAGTGAAGGGGAAAAAAAATGGCTGGAAATGTGTATCTCCATTTCCTCCACAGTCACAGAACTCCTGATTGGGCTGCCTGGAAGCAGGTGGGAGGCAGCGAGTGTACATTCTTAGAAGAGATCATATTTCAGTCTTTTTACTTCATTTGACAGGAGAAATCCTGATTAAAATCAGCCACACATGTCACGAAAAGGTAACTGGGTTCTTAATTTTTTTCTGTGCAGAGGCAGCCCCAACTATACTTCGGAAGCTAACTCTTCATGCATAAAATTACTAATAGACACCATCTATCTGATGAATGTCTTCTCCTTAATAATTTGTATCACTTGATCTATTTTCAAAGGTTAGTCTTACATTAAAATTACAATCTTGAATAGGTCAGCCTGTTATTTAAGGATAAATTATTTCACCCCTTCATGTTAGTGTTGTGTTTGGATAATGATGAGGTTTTTATTTCTAGCCCCAATGAAACCAGGAAAGAAATTGCTTGTTTGACCTAACCTCTCTCACCCTGGATCTTATCCCTTGATTCATGCTGACTCACTATCCATAACTAGCCTGCATGGTTTAAACCCTGCATTTCCGCTCTTGTCTTGTTATTTTCTGCGTTTCTCTTCTCTCTTTGGCCACCTGTCCCCAAGTTTTCTCTTCACCCTGCTTTCCTAACTGAAGGACAACCCGTTCTTGGGATCTCTCCCAGCTCAGAGGGAGTCCTGTGTTTGTCTCATCACTGTCCAGTCCATTCCAAAGAGGGAATATCCCTAAAAAGGCCCACATGGCTTTTCCTAGGCTCTGACTCATTGTTCATTTAGCAAGCAAGAATGGAGATTAGTTAGTGGAAAGAAGACGAAAGAAAAGCTAGTGTGAGTCTCCTAAGATCTCATCCAGTAGGTCAACCACTCCGGATTTCAGTTCTCACAGTGTGAAGGAAGGAACACAGGCTGTGAAATGAGAAAGCCTTGGATTCAGAACCAACATTCCCTACTACTAACAATTTGAAGCAAGATAATCTGAGTTCATTTCTTTCTCTCTTTTCTTTTCTTTTCTTTTTTTTTTTTTTTTTTTTTTTAGATTTACTTATTATTTTAGAGAGAGAGAAAGCAAGCACAGGCAGGGTAGAGGGAAAGAGAGAGAATCTCAAGTATATTCCACACTGAGTGGGAAGCCTGACCCTGGGCTTGATCCCAGGACCCTGAGATCATGACCTGAGCCTAAATGAAGAGAGAGCTGCTCAACTGACTGAGCCACCCAGGCACTCCTGAGTCCATTTCTTTTATGAAATGAGGATGCTAATACCTTACTCAGGTTTATTGAAAGTTAGCAAGGTAAAGTAGGAAAAATATCCTACATAATGCAAACACATTTGGTGAAAGTTAATAAAAGTTTATTAGATGAATAAGAAAAAAATCATTTTAAGAAAATGGCCACTATGATAAGAAATGGCAGGTTGAAGACAAACAAGCAGCTGACCTTGTTGAATAGAGGTTAAGAGCATCATTCCTTCAAACCATCTTCAAACCCTGACCCTATTACTGACCAGTTACATTACCTTTGACAACATGCTGAACCCCCAGCTTTCTCATCTGAATATATGCCTACTTCATCACACTTGCAGAGGTTAAATGAGACAATGACTGGATAAGACATGGCACAGCACCCAACACAGAGTAAAACCTTTATGAAGGGAAGGTATCACCACTAAGACGAATACACGCCAAACACAGCGAGTGGTCTCTGTTGCCTCGACCTCATGACACAATTGCAAAGGTTGATTTAAAAACAAAAACAAAAACAAAAACAAAACAACTTTGTAACGAGCTATAGAAATACAAAAAGCAATTTTTTTATTACTATGATTAGGAATAATGGGCTGAACAAATGACTTTTATTGGAAAAAGTGCAAACTCCACGAGGCCTTCTTCCCACTGACCCGTGTGTGTGCACACAAGCGCTACGTAAGGGGATGGGGTTGGTTTAATTAAAGGGTAATTTCTGTTGTTGCTCTGGGTGTACAAAGTCATAAAGTGTGGATGTTAAGAGAGAGGCTGAAGTAATGTGCAAGAACTTAATTGATACTTTAATCTGTTGATTATAAATATGCTCAGGAGGTAGATAAGTTCACACTGTTTTATGGCAGGAAGGTTTTTTATTGGTAATTTCATGTAATTGTGAAATGGGAAGAATCACTGGGCCGGAGGTTTTCTATGTATCTGGCAGGGAACATAGCCTGCTTTCCAACCATGAGGAGGCCCCCTGGGAGCCACTGGCCATGACCTTCCATTTTCTGGTTGAAGGGTTTTCTTTGAAGGGGCCAAGAGGAGGAAACAAAGGTCCTCAGAAGGAACAGAGCCTACTCATTGTTTTCCCCAACTTGTCCCTCCATCCCAGAGGTGTCTGTTGCTTCTAAGCCTGTGTGTGTTAGTGTTATTTCAGCTCCTGGCCTCAGAAACCTCATCTGACCCATGATGCTGGGGGAAGAGGCAATCTTGCTGTGGTAAGGCTTCACAAAGTGACAGGAACTGAAACAGAGACTGCCTTCAAGAAGCAAGGCATTAATCTTCTCCTTCTTGGGTGCATTCCTCATACTTAACGCTCCTTCACTTCCTCGCATCGGTTTCCTTATCTGTCTTCTACTTGACCCCCGTGTGCAGCTGCTCCATTCTCTCTCAGTTGATGGGCTCCTCTGCTCCTTCATGAACACAGCATGGGATGACTGCACCCCAGCTCCCAAGTCTGACTTAAGTTCAAAAAACTAGCAGAAAACTGGTCTCCCAGGGGAGAGACTATTGGGTCAGACATGCATCATCTTTGTTTATTGGCCACATAGTAACAACATGGCCTTCTGAGTCTGTTTCCAGAGGAGGGTCATAGGCTGAGCAGATATCCCAATAGGTATCCATTGCACTGAGGTATACAAGATAGGGAGTTTCTAATTCCCAGAGATGAGGCCCAGCCATTGACTGAAAATGTTAACAAATGAAGAGAAAGACTGCAACACACAGCTTCTTCCCTCCTCGACCTTAACGGAACTAAGAGGTTTGTGTTGTTCCAATCCAAACACCACCTCCCGTGTATGTTCAGAGGAGATAAGAAGGCATGGATGGAGGAGTTCTCCCCACCACCAATGGCATAGTTTCAAATCCTTCCTTTTCATGTTGAATAAGTTGAATACAGTGTAGAGTGCCTTTTAGAACAGAAGTGGAAACACTCATTTGAAGTCAATATGGGTTTGTCCCTTCTGCTTTGATCCAATGCCAAAGATAGAATCTGAGGATCTTCCCATGACTTAAGCTATATCCACTCAATACAAAATAAGTTGGGTTAAATGTTGGGGTATCTGGGTGGCTCAGTCAGTTGCACATCTGACTCTTGGTTTCAGCTCAGGTTGTGATCTCAGGGTCGTGAGACTGAGCCCCACATCAGGCTCCCCACTCAGCATGAAGCCTGCTTAAGATTCTCTCTCCCTCTGCCTCTCTCCTCCCTCTCTCTCTCTAAAATTAATAAACAAATCTTTTTAAAAACATCAGCTTGCTGCTAATAGATCTTTATAATAACTCCTCCCTTCAAAGAACATTGATCTACAAGTCCTGTCTCATAACTATGTGGCCTCACAAACCTAGAGCTCTTTCTTCCCATGCTATAACTGGTAGAACTGATGCTCACAAGAGTGAAGTGGTTTTCCAAGGTCAATTGACTCAATGGTAAAGCCAGTAACAAAACTCATAACTTCTCACTTACAATCCCATTGTCTTTTTGCCATATTGATTTGCTTCACTATAGGCAGACTACCTGTTACCCCTTTACCCCCCACCAGGGCTACTCTCCTATCCTCCTTTATCCCACTTCGTGCCCTGGAAGGATGACTTTATTGATTGAGTTAACAGAATCCCTTGGCCTCGAGCTTCTAGTGAGTAGAGTCAAAGGCAAACACCAGCAACACGCCAGGGAGTCAGGTCAGAGTGTGTATTTTCTGCACGCCTTCCTACAGGATCTCTCTCTATCTAAGGTCACCGCACCTTTTGGATAGCCTGTACTTTCTCCAGTTCTACTCAGTCCTTCCTCCCACCTTGACCTTTCGGGACTCAGATGGTATTATCTGTCTCCTGACTGCTGCTAACCCTAGGCAGCTACACCATCCCTTGTTGGTTTCCCTTAACCCTTTCCTCTATTACACTCACGTGAATTAACTGCTTTGCATGTCCCATATTTTTCCTGCCAGAACTATGATTGAGCTACAGACTAACAGTGTGCCTTACACCCCTGCTTACAGGGTCATTACAGCTTACACAGATGTTTTTAATACTCTAAATAATATCCTTGGAGAAGGACAGACTTTATCACCTTCTACTTGCAACTCACTGCCCCCAAATACTCTTTCAATTTTAGTCGAAGGTTAAAAGTGTGTTGGCAAACACCAGCTTCTCTCCACCAATACCAGAGGCAAAGTCCTCTGTTGGCCCGAGTCTTAAGTAGGCAGTCGGATGGCGGGAACACATTGCCACAGTTCTCATCTTGCACGTTTGGAATTATCTCTAACCCTTCATAAGGAAGCTCCAAAGAAGAGAAAATATTGAAAGGACTCGCCTATGTTGAGGGATCTGTGGGGAAAATACCGGGATTGAGAGACAGAAACATAGGAAATAGAGACAACAAGGAAGAGAATTTGATAAAGTGTACATAAAACTGCGTAACCCTAAGCGACAACCAATGTGTGCTTTTGCTTCTGTGTATGCCTAATTGTACCTGAGCTTCTGTCAGCTGTTGCTTTACTGATAGATCTTATTCGGCAGAAGGCAAAATACAGAGAGTGGTCTATTTTCGAGTTGAAAATTTTAAAACCCCAAAGGAGAAAACTTTTAAATGGGTCACCATATTCCTCTCTTCACCCAGATATACAGACATAAGAAGTCAACATTCCCCATGCAAATTACTCTGCATTGCTATTTTGGTGTTTACTGATCCCTATCAGCCAACTGTGCTCAAAACACTAGCAACAATCATACCCCAAATAACAAATTTACTCGATCAGAGCAGCTTTTCTATGTCTCCTGACTGTCCCAGGATCTAGCACAGTGCCTGGCACACAGCAGGCATTCAAGAAACGTCTTTAGATAAAATTGGATGACTACAGGATTTTGGAAAGTGTTAGAAGAGTGGAATTGTGTCAGAGAGAGAAGAGAAAAAGAGGAAGGGGCTCTGAGAGAAACACAAGGCAGGATCCACAGGGCCGTGAAACTGCTTCCTGTGGCTCCTTTCTTCCCCGCTCTCCACTCTGGGAAGAGCTGCTTTGTCAGAAGTCAGCCACACATGGCTGTTTTTCTCATTCTACCTTTAAATGAGCATGAACATAGGCATTTCAACTCAAGTTGTGTCTGCCCTTAGCAAGAAATGCTTAACAAATGAAGAAAATAAGTTCCAAATTACTCTCTGAGGAGGGTACAGCATGGCCCCAGCTGAGGGCAGCTCCCACTGCGTTCTATTCCTTCTTACCAACAAGTCACACACCTGAAGGAGGGCTGTAATAAAAGACACCTCCAGCCCTTCTTGCCAGTCAGCATCTTAGTTTTTCCTGGATGACAAAAAGACTCAAAAATAGTTTGTCGCTGTTTCCAGTTTCACAAGGAATTCAGAATGTTGCTGAAGGTAAAATATTCAGCTTTTCCAGAAAGCAGGGTGGCAAAGTCAATTCTCTATGCTGCAGCAAAAGGTCTTATTTTATTCTCTCTGGTACAGCAAGGGACAGAACCACCCCCATCACAACCTGCCAGACACACACATGCACACATTCACACACACACACACACACACACTCACACACACACCCTGTAGAAATTTTAGGCACAGTCACAACACGGCACCCTTCCTTACACCTGATACTTCTTAATCCTCAAAACCTGGAGATTTCACCTCTAAATTAAGAGTCTCTGAGTTCTGGAGTTAGGAACTACAGAAAATGTTAAGATAAAGTTGATCCTTACCATTAAGGAACCTACAATCTATTTTATTTTCATTTTATTCATTTATCTTCTCCCAACCTATAAGGGAGTGGGGGAGCTTACAAAATTGCAAATGCTACAACATAATAAAATAAAATTTAGAAAACGTTGGTGAAGAAATCGGGAAAGCAACAAAATGAGGACAAGAAGCATAAGGTAAAGCTAGGAATGACGTTAACATGCAAATTGCAAACTCTAAGATCCTGTGCACTTGCTAGGTCTGATCCTCAATTTGACTACAGGATTTCTACCACACAAGATACAGTCTAGTAGAAGAGACAAGCCAGGTCTTCAAATATTCAAGAAGATGAAAGGTGTAAACTCTGAGGCCAGATTACCTGGGTTCCAAATCCCAGATCCCAGCTGTATGATCTAAGGAAAATCAATCAGTTCTTCTAAATTATAATTTATGTGTAAACTGGCATAATGATACTTACTCCAAAGGGTTATCTGAGGAATAGAACAACTTATTTCCGCAGAACCGTAAAGCACCCAGTACACAAGATGTGTTCCCTAAGCACTGGCTAGTACAAGACAGAATGTAATAAATGTGATAGAAGTTCAAGTTCATTACTATAAGACTATAGAAGGAAAAGACTGATTTTGGCTGATGATAGGGGAGGGAAATAGATTAGGAATCACTTTGTAGAGGCAGCAGTAATGAAACGAAGTAGCAGAAACATTTTGGCTAATAGATGGAAGGAGAAAAGAAGATATTTTAAGCAGAAGGAACAGTGCAAGTGTTAAAATAGAAAAGTACAGCGGGTGCTCAGGAACAAAAAGTATTCGAGAATCGAGAAATGAAGTGGTTTTTTTTATCACCACTGTATTCCTCAAGAAACTTGTGATTACAAGGAACAGAAACCCAGTGCAAAGTGCCTCGAGAAAAAAAGTGGACTGTAGTATCTCCCACAAATCAGAAGCTCAGAGGTAGCTTCACACAACTAGATCCAAGACATCTGATGGTATATTACCAGAAGTCAGTTTCTCCCCTCTCGGCTTTATTGTTCTCCTCTGGCAGGAAAACCAACCAGTGGCTCCAAATCTCCTTCATCTCGGGCCAGTGGAAATTCTACATAACAATCCCTTAAGAGGTAGATGAGGAAATTTTGGATTATTTTGGAAGGTATTTTTGACTTCCTTCTGGGCACAAGGAGGAATGTACTTCTCCAGCCCCCTTTGAAGGGACAGTAGCTGTGTGATTAGCATCAGCCAAAGATATGTGAATGGAAGTGACCTTTTCCACATTGGGGTGGCAGCTTTAAGAGGCAGTCATATCCCCTTTACTTACCATATGATTATGTTCCTCTCATGTCAAGACAGGACTATATAACTTGGGTCAATGATGAGCAGAACTCCCAAGCCCGTCTTCTTTGAACACATAGCTAAAGTGAGAAACATTTTTGGTTGTTGTATGAAGTCACTGAAGTTTAGAAGTTGTTAGTTACTGTAGCATAACCTAGCCTATCATAACTGATAAAGAATCTCTAGTGGGATCCATATTGGGGTTCTCCAGAGAAATGAACCAATAGGGTGTGTGTGTGTGTGTATGTGAGAGAGAGAGAGAGAGAGAAAGAGAAAGAGAGAGATTTATTTTAAGGAATTAAAATTTAAAATCACACCATTATAGAGACTGGCATGTCCAGATCTTCCAGGTGGGCTAGCGACCTGGAGATCCAGTAGAGAAAATGGAATAGTTCAAGTCCAGAGGCCCTCCGCTGGCAGAATTCCATCTTCCACAAAAGAGATCAATTTTGTTCTATCAAGGCCTTCAACTAATTGGATGAGGCTCACCCACAATATGGAGAGTAATTTGCTTCATTCAAAGTCCACTGACTTAAATGTTAATCTAATCCTGAAAGCACTCTCACAGAAATATACAGAATAATGTTCGACCAAGTAATTTGCACCATGACCCAGCCAAGTTGACACACAAAATTAACCATCGTAGGATACAACCCACCATGTGGGAGTGAACAAGGACTAACAAGCCCTTCACAGGCCTTTGGGTCAAAATTTCACTTTGAGGGAAATTATAAATGAACTTATGACACATGAAGCTTCCTTATAGGACCTAGTCAAGGAGGAAGGAAGTATTCCCTGACCTACCCCAACTTCTGATAACCTTCAGTACCCAATATGAGCTATAACCATCTCAGCAAAGGTACTGTTTGGCTTAAGGGACTTCTTTCCCTTAAAGTCAACCAATATGCTGTGACAATGCTTTGATTAGAAAAAATAAAACTCTTTCCATGTGATTCACCACATAGTGCCTGGAAGTTTCTGGATTTGTTTTTAATCCCAATTTTTCCAACAATCATTTTTTAGAAGAATTTGTGTTGTTTCCTCTAGCAAAGGAGTTTTTCCTCCTAATTTGCCAGTTAATGTGGATGACACCATTTTCATAAGTATCCAGCCATCTTAGCCAAGCCTTCTGCTCCTTCTTTACTGTAGTTTAACACCCACTCCACTTGCCAACTCTGTTGGTTCTCTTTCTGCAAGTTTTCTATCACCTGCCTCATTTCTACTCACTAAGGCACGACCTCTCTCTTACCCAGTTAAGCTGCATGCCAACCTCTCCCTTCTTCAATCCTTCTGAAGCACTGGTTCTTCCTTAAAATTAACCATACAAAATTCTACTGCTCTTACAAATACTTTCAGTGGCAATTAGGTGCAAATTAAATACAACTCTTCATTTCTTACAAAAGTCTCCATAACAGGACCTCAGTTTTTCCATTTTCCATCACCCCTTTCTGCCACTGTTTCTCAAAGTAGGATCAATGGCTTATTGATGAATCCCAAGGATCCCCCAATGGATCATGAGCTAATCCAAGAATATAAATCATTTTCTCAAATCTCAAGAGATAATTATGATCAATTCCATAGATGGCTGTTTATACCTATGACTGAGCATTTTTACTAGCATCCCCTAAGTAGATAAGGAACCAAAGTTTGGTCATTGTAAGCTGTAATTAACACTACTAGTGAGTTCTTAAGGACTGTAATTCAATATTCCACTAAACTATTTGGCTGCCATACAATGGTGAAAAGCTACTATACCAATGCACATGTGGATAAATAGCATTTCCATCAGTGAACGTGGGTGGCACAGGTGGACTGTAAGATATTTTGCTGAAATAGTTATCAAAAAAAAAAAAAAAAAAGCTTAAGACACACTGCTCCAGGAATAGGCTGAATTCCAACCAAGCTAAGATACTCTGTTCTCTGAATAAGCCTGTTTGCTTTCCTGCCTCTCTGCCTTCATTAATTCAGTTCTCTCTGCTTAGATTACTCTTCCTTTTTCTGGCTGTGTAAACATACTTCTCTCTGGGCCCATTTCAAAAACTCTCCACCCCATCAGATATGACGCTAATGTCTCTCTTGAACCCCAGGTGGTTCTTGCAGATATTGTAGGAAACAATTCACCTGACCATGTGTTAACATCCTTTATCTCTTTATATTAATACCTCTGCTACTTGAAGATACCCTTGAAGGTAGGTACTGTACCCACCTGATATCTGTATCTGCCAGCACCCAACAAATAATGCTCACTCCACAGCTTCACACATACACACATGCGTGCGCGCACACACACACGCACTAGACACAAAGATATAATCTACAGTGAATTTTCCCTAGGGTGATGGAATAGTTTTGAGACTTGAGGTACTTTGGCTAATAAAATGTAACTGTGGAGACAGAACATTATAAAATTATAAAATTAGCCATAGACAGGATGAAACATTTTAGGAAGAAAACAACAAAGATGTCCAAGCCTGAGGCCTAATGAGAATTACAACACACACACACACACACACCTTTTACTCTGTTTTCCTTTATCTAAAACTCTCTCCACAACTAATCCTCCACAACCATCCAGAATTAAACCCTCTGCCACACTCACATACTCTCTCTCTCTCTCTCTCTCAAGCTGCTGCACGGCCCATTCAGGAAGCTCCCTAAATGCTGCTTTTCTCATTATTTGCTTATGCCTTTCAAATGTCTTACAGAATTAAACTACAAAAATTACACCTTCCTAATGGGCCAACATCTAAAACTGTACATTCCAATTTGAGTTCTAGAAGGCAGCTGGAGCCTAATAAAAATACTGGCCCTGGAATCTTGTTACCAAGGTTTCAATTCCAGCCATGCCTCTTTCTAGCTGCCTGTCACAGCCAAAGTCATTCTGTCCAAAACTTAGTGTTCTTACGATGGGGATTAACCAAAAAAAAAAAAAAAAAAAAAAAAAAAATCACTATATACTTTGCAGGGATTTTTCTAAGAATTCAAAGCAATAATGAATATATAATAACTATGCATGCTATAAGGGACTCAAAAATTATTTCTGCTCTATAAACATGAGAGGTTAACCTAAACCCAGGGATTTCATCGGATTTTCACACCACTGTATAATACACCAAATTTTAGTTCGTAATGTGACTTCAGACCTTTTGTAAGGCAGGAAGGCTGAGCGTCTGAACCATGAACTTGTTTAGTGAGCAGAAGAAAGAGCAAGGTAAAGAAGGTAGAGAAGGCAGTGAGGAACCAAGGCTTCCTGATGTTTCTCAAACCCTGAGAAGGGACAGCCCTCAAGTCTGCAAGGATACACTTCTGGTTCTGACAGCCCAGCCCGTGGCTGCCCTAGTCACTTCTTCACCTGTCACACACAGGAAGAGAGGGAGGGGGGTGGAGCAGCAGGGCTCCAGCTCAGCCCCCTCAATTCACAGCCACCTCACATAAGCTTTGGCTTTCAGGGAATGTAGCCGTCTCCTGGAGAGCAAAGAATTCCCAAGGCTTTCCCCGCCAGCATCACTGCTCCTCCCCCAGGAAGGAGCAGATGAGGAGTGAAATGGCAAACATTTCCCAACTCAAGAGTCAGTACAGCTAAAGCAGCTACAGCACAGGGATGGCCAGTCCCCCAGGCTGTTAATATTTCAGGCTGGGTGGCCTGG
Source organism: Mustela nigripes (assembly GCF_022355385.1). NCBI lineage: Eukaryota > Metazoa > Chordata > Mammalia > Carnivora > Mustelidae > Mustela > Mustela nigripes. The sequence goes on along the minus strand of NC_081568.1, from coordinate 45,892,573 downwards.
CTCACAGTGCAGAATGTGACGCCAATGTAGATGCGGTCCTGAATGAGCCAATTATTTTCTCCCAGAGAAGGAGGAGACTAGTCTAAGATGCCAGACTGCTGCATGCCTAGTTCCCTCTTCAGTCATTCAACCAATATATCGGGGGGTGGGGGGGTGGGGGGAGTTCATTTATTCATTCACTTAAATATTTATTAAGCACTTATGTGCTAGGTACTGTTTCAGGTGGTGGAAGCAAAACAGAAAAGAACTGTGTGGAGTTTTCTTTCTAGGGTGTGGTATGGGATGGGGGTATCCTGGGAGATAGAAGGGAGAGGAATCAAAGACTGAACAAAATGGAGGACTTTCAGACAATGGTAAGGGTCCTTAAAAATAATGCAAATAGGGTAGACATTGCCCAGTGGATGGTTTGAGTCAGAGGGCTAAGGGGAAGTCTCTCTGAAAAGGTGACATCTGAACTAAGAACTCATTAGAAGGATCCATTTGTTCCTAAGAACTAAGAACTCATTAGAAGGATCCAAGTTCCAGGGACAGAGTATTCAGAACCAGGGGGCGGGGGGGGGGGGGCGGGGGGGGGGGGGGGGGGGGGGGGTGCGGTATGGGGGGAGGAGGCTATGCCTCTGTGAGAAATCTCACCACCTCTGTTTGAAATGCGTGTTTTGTAATGCCTCCATGATGGAGTCTCCCGTCCACAGCTCACTAACACTTCAGGAATCAGGACAGCAAAGAAGCTTCCTCCTCCAATCTTCTGTTGCCCAGAAGCACTTCTGAGGTAGACCAGCTCATGATCTGGAGCCTCATTTTGCCTCTTTGACATGAGATGGTCCTTAATCTTTCAGGGCTTTCACAGAAGGCTCTCCAAAAGAATCTTTCAAGAGTGAGAGGACGTATGTGTTCTACACACACACATGCGTACATATACTCATGTATATCAAAATAATAACTTACACACAATTTTTAGTCATGTAAGAGTTTGGAATGATCCCTAGAAACTTTAGGGGAGGAAAACTAGAGGATAAGTCTTGGGCAAATAGGAGAAGATGGTGTCTCTGGTCTTGGTGTCTTTGTCCCCCATCCACTTCACACCTGCCCCACGCTTGGACCTGAATTTCTATCTGAGCAACCTAGAACAGGCAGAAGCTGGAGAAGTGGTTTTAAGAGGTATGTGGAGCTGATTAGGCGGCAATATCCAGCTCAGCAAGAGAACAGGACATTTTGGCAGGAACACAGGAACTGTGAACACAGAAACAACAGGAACACAATCCTGCTTGCATATGATGAAGATTTGTACCCTGTGGCATCTCAACAGAAAGCTTCTTCAGGGATATGTCTGTTTAATGTACACCTTCCCTTACTGGAATGTCCATAAGGCAAAGGGCCCCTGGGTGTGTACATATCACCTGAAACACAATAGATTCACAACAAACTTCTGTTGAATTTGCTTGATTCTTATAAAGGTGACTGGAAGTAATGGCAAAAGATGGACATCTCTGAGTGTGAAGAAAAGAGAAAAGATAAGGGGATTATTTATAAGTGCAATTGACCCTTGAACAACATAGAGATTAGGGGCACCAACTCCCAGTGCAGTTGAAAAATCAGCATTTAACTTCTGAGCCTCCAAATATATCACTACTGATAGTCTACTACTGTTTGGCAGTATTAGTGATAACACAATCAATTAACACTTGTTTTTTGTTACATGTATTATATACTGTATTCTTTCAATAAAGCTAAAGAGAAAATCGGAATATATTTACAGTACTATACTGTATCCAAAAATATCCACTCTTAAGTGGGCCCACAGCAGTTTAAACCCATGTCATTCAAGGGTCAACCACACATCAGGTATCTCTTTGTACACCCATAAATACATGGGGGCAAACTGGGCAAGTTAGAGGAACAAAAGGTAGATAATTGCCATTAACCAGCTCCCCTTGCAGCCCAGATGAAGAAGCCCATAGATGTCAACATAATCCAGGTTAATGTGGCATTTTAGGTGCTTAGAAAGGCCAGCTACTCCTCCGCGGTCAAGTTATGAGGTCATTTGAAACTAAGGAACTCCCTGTGTTTTTATATAGACTCTGAATGCAGTCTCGAGTAGATATATTCAAAACCAAACCCAGGCTAAGAACCAGGTGTGCCTGTCCACCTTGATTTCCTCAACAGTTGCCGCTGGACTCACCACCCTACTAGGAAATTTGGGTTGTATTAACTGCTATGTTTTCTCAGCAACTCTGATTCCTTGAACTGCAGCTCTGTGGCCTCTGCTGAGAACACCAGTGGCCTTTTTTTTTAACAAAGCAAATTCACTATTGCTTCTGGCATTGGACAGGCAGCCAGGAAGATGTACTTAAGAGATCTTCCCAGAGAAATCTGAATGTTGGTTGCTGGGAGGAACAAATAATCTTCCTTCTCTCTACAGTGTGATTTTCTTAATTTACTTTCAACCTTCTGAGTGCTTAACCAGACAGAGATAAGCCTTGCTGAGGTTAGTGTACTAACATTTGCTAGAAGCCCAAATGTGTATGAACTTCATCTGGGAGAGCTCACCCAAGACTGAAGGGAGTAACTTCTAGAAGCCACTATTATATTAATAATGCAAACTTTAGGCATAGAGAAGGAGATAGAAGTCTTCACTGAGAAAGTAAGATTTAACAGTCAATATTTCAATCGATAAGGAGTTTCCTTATTCACTCAACGAAGCCAGGGTACCCGTCACTCTCGCTGGCTCACGCAATCTCTCTCTCTCTCTCTCTCTCTTTCACACACACACACACACACACACACACACACACACACTTCATTATAACAAAATGGTGCTAAGAGTAGAATCTATGCAGGTTCAAATTCTGGCACTCACCACTCACTATGTATTGGGTCAAGTTTCTTAACTTTGTGAAGCCTCAGTCTCCTCACCAGCAAAACGGGCCTAATAGTGTCTGTCTACCAGAATGTAAAGGGTAATTAAGAGAGATGATGCATGTAAAACTCTTATCAGAGAGTGTCTGTCATTCAGCAAGCACTCCACCGATGTTAGCAAATGCAGAGGAACCTAGAAGAACATACAAATTCTTTCCCATCCTTTGAGTAAAGGGAACTGGTGAGGGGCCAGTATAAAGCCCTGGAGATTCCAGGCAATACCAGGGCAGGGTTTATGAAGGAGAGCAGAGGCCCCTGAATACTCTGGTTTTCACAGCAGATGTGACGTCATGAGAGCTGTAGGCTGAGGAGTCCAGGGACACAGGCCCCCAGAGCAGATTTGGTGGTACCTGAGCCCAGTGATGGAAACCCTGAGTCCTTGTGCTTGCCCTGCAGCAGTTTCCTCCCCTGACCCTATCCAGGGCTCAGAGGAAACAAACACATCTCCACGTCTCCAAGTTACCAGATAACGACTCAGAATCTGCCTAGTCACCAAGGCATCCTCCCTATATACTTCTGATTCCAGTCTCCTCAAAGACACTGCCAGCACCCCCGGGCGGTGTCGATTCCTGGTATCTCTAGTTCACACACAACAGAGCAGGGCACGGAGGTTACATGTGCCAGATCTGGAGAGGACTTCCAGCTTGAGTCCCAGATCTGCCGCCTTCTAGCTGAGGGACCTTGGGCAAGTCACTTAACGTCCTGCACCTTGGCTCCTTGTCTATCTCTAACAAGGACAGAATGGCTGCAATTTACTTCCTACAGTGCTGTAAGGATTCAACAGGATATAGAATAAAAGGCCATAGCCTCGTGTCTGACCTCCACCAAGGGCTCACTGACCCACACAGCCTGGCTACGGTCTGTTCAGTCAGAGCAGGGCCAGCGTGCAGGGGAAGGTTCCAGGGTTCACCAACCCTTAACGGCCAAAGTGATCCCTGTGAACACAACCTTCAAAAGCACTCTTCCCACCATCTTCAGCAAGACAAACAGGGAAAGGCCCCTGTGCCTGCCAAAACTTTGCCGGGTAAATAATTAATGTCTTGCCGTGTGTTCTTTTATTCAGCAACGCCTTTGAAGTTTCCCCTCGCCCTCGCTGCAGGGATGTGTGGGAAGGTGGGCAGAGAGGCTCCAAGGCAAGGAACCACGGAAGAGGAACGGGCAGTGAATGATCAGCAAGATGGAAATCCTTGAACCATTTTTGGTACCTGTTCCCATCCGGACACGGTAATTATAACTTTTCATCAAGCAAGGATTTCCAGAAGCCAAGCACCCAAAAGGGAAGATGGGGAAGAATACACAAGCAATTCTTAGTAACAGCTGTGGGTGCTAGACCGACAGCTCCCTCCTGGGGAGGTGACAGTTGGTGAAAACACTCAGCAGCAGGCAGGAGTTTACCTGGGCGAGAACAGCCAGCCAGGCCTCGCAGGGACTAATTATGAAAATATGATTACAATGGATTAGTAATCTTGTCAATCAAAGCCACATACCAGGTAGCACCTGGCAGTGGGTGAAAATGCCACAGGACAGAAGATGCTGATGTTGTGGGGGTTTTTTGTACAAAATGTTTCTCCCCAGGAAGGAAGGCCTTACTGGGTCCAGGGGATGAGGTCTCTGGGGGCAGAACAGGCAAGACACATGACAGGACAGCTCTCTAAGTCTGAATTTGAAATTCTGGTTGGCATCCTCTTATCACCACCCATAAGAATTGGCCCAAAGCCTGCTCCCTGTTTTATAAAAGCCTGGAAGGAAATTAGTACTGCCTTGCCATAGCAGTCAAGGAAAGGTAAACAGAGGATAAGAAATTAGAATACTGGTAGAAATACTAAGCACAAGTACCTTTCCCCAAGCACATGGAACGTGCCAGCACCACCCCCCCTTGCACCTTATGGTCTCATTAATCCTTACAAAACCGTGTGAGATAAGCACTGAATTGCTACCAAATATACAGAAGTTTGGAGATGTGACTTGACCAATGTCACACCACAAGAAAAACACATCGGCTGACCCCCAGAGCTTTCTTATGATGATGGTCTGTTGGAAAATGCTAAGTTCTTCTGTCCTCCTCTCCTGAAGCCATAAAAGCAGTCTTCATGTCACAGCAATCAGCAAGCAGAAAGAAGGGCAGGCAGTTAGGTCTGGGGGACAAGATACCGGACTGGGGATCAGAAAAATTCTATTTCCCAACAAGACTAAGAACTACCTTTGAGTATTGACTATGCCCTGCCATCTAATCAAATGCTTTGATTGCTTTGATACTTGCTCCTTGAAGTAAACATGCAAAGGAGGGATCTTCTGCTTTATCGATGAGAAAATGGAGTCTCAGAGAAGTCGAGCCATTGCCCACACGCCGTAGAGCTGGGAGGAATCCGAGGAGGAATTCTAGACCACGTTGTTCTGATCTCCAAGCTTGGCTCCTTATGAACACTGTCTCCTGGGGCACGTACAGGAGTTTTCACAAACCCTCACCCTGACCCTGTGCTCAGAGCACAGGACTAGAGCCTCACCAGTCTGGGCTTTGCTTTCCCCTCCGCAAACAGGCTTAACATTCGCCAAGTCACCTGTATTGAGCCATCATGAACAAAACTGACCTGGGATGGCAGGAGATAAAATTCTGTACAAATTCATGGCATTATTATTAGTGAGGAAACTTCCAGAATGGCCTAAACTTCATATTTCAATGCTAAAAGAACAAAGTAAAGAAAACATCGGTATTCCAGCTTATGATTTTTAGAATAGGAAAAACAGAGGTATGCCTAGTTAAACTATAAAATGTTTTTACAATGTATACATATATCAAAGCATCATGGTGTACATTATAAACACAATTTTTACTTGTCAATCATACCTCAGTGAAGTTGGGTGGGGGAAACTGGCAAAAAAAAGACTCAGGTAAATTAGTTTGTTTGCTTTTTAAGATTTTGTTCATTTATTTGACAGAGAGAGACACAGTGAGAGAGGGAACACAAGCAGGGGACTGGAAGAGGGAGGAAGAGACTTCCCACCAAGCAGGGAGCCCAATATGGGACTCAGTCCCAGGACCCTGGGATCATGACCTGAGCCGAAGGCAAATGCTTAATGACTGAGCCACCCAGGTACCCCAAGTAAATTACTTAAATATTAATAAATTTCTAATCCATATGAAAATATGCTATAATCATTATAAATAAAAAATGCATCATGAAAAGGAAGTTGGACTCAATAAAAAATGGTTTTGTAACATGGTGATGACAAAAAAAAATTAATGCAGGAATAGAATTGGGATCAGCTGCCACCTCCATTATGCTCCCTTCTATTACACTCACATCCACTGCTTTATTCCAATGGTTTACGGTTTTCCACTACAGGTCTATGAGCAAGGGCTCAGCTAATAAGTCACATCTCATACTCCCCTCCATGTCCTTAGCGCCAAGCAGAGCCTGGTGTAATGCCGAGCAGACATTGCACCCAGCGTTATTTTATAGGTTTCTTTTATGGTTCCCCTCTAGCTAATCCTCGTGGAGGCAGCAAGAGAAACTGAAAGGTCTCTTCACTTCCTTTTAAGGCTTATAACTCCGCAGTCCTGGGAGAAATGGACATAAGTGATGTATCAGAGGCATTGACTCTCAGACCTGTACTCCCTCTTGCTGGCCTCAAACAAACAAACCTCTTTAAAAAAAAAAAAAAAATCTGTGTGCATACTGGCCTTTTGCAGTGACAGATGACACTGTCAAGAGACTTGATGGGTAACATGAGCCACCATGAAAAAGGATCCATACATAAAGTACACAAAGGAATAGGAGAAGTACATTCCAGCAACACTGATCGATGCCCCCATTTCATGGATACCACCCTCTAGGGTATTGCACACAGCCTACGCTGAAAGAGAATTCCTATAAAGGAGGCTGATGAAGGCATATCCAGTGCTTTGAGTGATATGTGCATGAATCCTGGGAACAAGAGGTTTGATCTGCCGACAAACTCAGCAGAAGCAGGAATATGCCCATAGTTCAAAACCAGCCTTGAGTGTCAGAGCGTCTTTGTAGCAAATAGCTTCCGGTCGGCCTTGAATACATGATTCACGTTACGAACCTAACGATTTCTGTACCTCCTCTGGAGCCATCAGAACCAAACCAGTGTTTCAGAGGGAAGTGTTGTGGGCGGCGGTGGGGGAGAAATCCTGAAGACAGCTGAATCATTCCTTTGAAATAGGCTGGGCACTCCTCACCCAGACAGTAACTTCAAAAACAAGGACATTTTAGAAGAGATACCCCTCTTCTGGTTATAAAGACATTAAAAAAAAAAAAAAAACCCACACACACTTTTCAGTCAAAGGAAATACTTATGAATTTTCCTAGCGGTGCTTAAAGTAGCTCATTTGTTTCTCTTTTGCTCCAGGAGCAGTTCTCATGCCTCTGCCCAGTGAATGGGCTTTAAATCTCATAGCATCTCTACCCATGGGTGCCACATGCTTCCCTTGCCATCCCACGTAATGGGTGAGCCATCCTCTTCCATGTCTCCCAAACATGCCATGTACATACAGTCTTCCCATCATGCCATTAACATCCTTTGGACTCCTCTACCACCAGGAAAACCTCAGCTATCCCTCAAATCCACATCAAGTGCTTCCTCGCCTAAGAAGCCTTTCCAAGGGTCTCAGTCAATATATGCTCTTTCTTCTACACAGTTAGTCCTTACGTTCTGAACTTTATGGTGGCCCCTCCTGTGATTTAATGGTTCCTTAAATCTCTATATTTGGTCAATCCAATGAGATAAGAAAATCAGTAAGTGGTATCTGGTGATCACTTAATACATTGAGGCATTAGACTAAACCCTTTGTAAATACTACCATATTTAACCCTTAAAACCAATTCAGGTGGTAGCACCTACCGTCATTCCTGTGTTACAAATGAGGAAAAGTGAGGCACGGAAAATTTAGGTGTCTTGCTCAATGTCCCACCATCAGGCTTGAGTCCAGGTCTGACTCCAAATCCTGTGACTTTAACCACTGGAGTGACCATAGCCTAAAAATGTCCTGCATCTCTCACAGAACCATGTCCACGTGCATATTTTCATTTTCAGTGGGAGAAATTGTAGAATGCCCTAAATTTGACTCCTAACTTCTCAATGTTATTCATTTACTTAATATTTATTCAGAATTTTTCATGCACCAACCACAAGCTAGATGCAGGGTTTAAGATGAAAAAGACACAGCCCCTGTCCACAAGGAGCTCACAGTCACCAAGGAGGGGCTCGCTAAATTTTGAAATTGAATTGCCACAGATACAAGCTAATTACTGGAGGCCTAAAGCAGGCATGCTCTGTAATTACTTTAAGAAACAATCAGCTGTGGGACCAACACAGTATTGATATATGGAAAGTCCTGGGGCTTCCCAGACTGTCAATAATTTGCTATGTGACATTCAACAAGAAATATTCTATCAGCTCCTGTATAAATTTGAGAGGTTGGGCCATGTTAGTGAATTCACAACTTAGCTTATCATCCAACTCCCCTATTTAAGCATTTTTATTTTATCACCAAGTACCTGGGTTAATGGATTTAGGCCATGAATGAATGACTTTGGCTGGTATTGTAAGATTTAGAACAACCCAGAGAGAAGAGGGATCTCCTCCCCTGCCTTTTAATGATGTACAGTAGGTTCCTCATTCTTTGTGTATTCCTGATTTTTGATTTTTGCCTACTCACTAAATTTTGAGGAAATCAAAAATCAATACCCATGGTGCTTTTTCAGTCATTCACAGACAGACTTGGAAGGGGTGTGAGAATGGGGAATGAGTCACCCAAGATCCATGTCTGACATGCAGTAATACAAGGAGATGGTCTGCATCCCTGATTCAGCTTTCATACTAGAGACAAGTGTCTTTTTCACATTTCTGTTTAGCACCACATTTTTTGCATTTTTGTGGGGTTTTCTTTAATTTTATTTTATTTTTTCTCAGTGTTCCAAAATTCATTGTTTATGCACCACACCCAGTGCTCCATGCAATATGTGCCACCCAATCCCCCACCTCCCTCCCCTCCAAAACCCTCAGTTTGTTTCTCAGAATCCACAGTCTCTCATGGTTTGTCTCCCCTTCTGATTTCCCCAACTCACTTCTCCTCTCCATCTCCCAATATCTTCCATATTATTCCTTATGCTCCACAAGTAAGTGAAACCATAGGATAATTGACTCTCTCTGCTTCACTTATTTCACTCAGAATAATCTCTTCCAGTTCCGTCCATGTTGATACAAAAGTTGGGTATTCATCCTTTCTGATGGAGGCATAATACTCCATCATATATATGGACCATGTCTTCTTTATCCATTTGTCTGTAGAAGGGCATCTCGGTTCTTTCCACAGTTTGGCAACTGTGGCCATTGCTGCTATGAACATTGAGATGGCCCTTCTTTGCTCGACATCTGTATCTTTGGGGTAAATACCCAGTAGTGCAATTGCAGGGTCATAGGGTAAGTCTATTTTTAATTTCTTAAGGAGTCTCCACACTGTTTTCCAAAGTGGCTGCACCAACTTCAACTCCCACCAACAGTGTAAAAGGGTTCCCCTTTCTCCACATCTTCTCCAACACACGTTGTTTACTGTCTTGTTAATTTTGGCCATTCTAACTGGTATAAGGTGGTATCTCAATGTCTTCTGCCCATTTTTTGACATGATTATCTGTTTTGTGTGTGTTGAGTTTGAGGAGTTCTTTATAGATCTTAGATATCAGCCCTTTGCCTGTAGTGTCATTTGTGAATATCTTCTTCCATTCCATGGATTGTTTCTTTCTTTTGTTGACTGTTTTCTTTGCTGTGCAGAAGCTTTTGAGCTTAATGAAGTCCCAAAAGTTCATTTTCCCTTTGGTTTCCTTTGCCTTTGGAGACATATCTTCAAAGAAGTTGCTGTGGCCAATGTTGAAGAGGTTACTGCCTATGTTCTCCTCTAGGATTCTGATAGATTCCTGCCTCACATTGAGGTCTTTTATCCATTTCAAGTTTGTCTTCATGTATGGTGTAAGAGAATGGTCAAGTTTTATTCTTCTACACATAGCTGTCCAGTTTTCCCAGCACCGTTTATTGAAGAGACTGTCTTTTCCACTGTATATTTTTTCCTGTTTTGTCAAAGATTATTTGGCCATAGGGTTGAGGGTCCTCATCTGGGCTCTCTACTCTGTTCCACTGGTCTATGTATCTGTTTTTGCGCCGGTACCATGCTGTCTTGGTGATCACAGCTTTGTAGGAAAGCTTGAAATCAGGCAACATGATCCTCCCAGTTTTTTCTTTTTCAACATTTCCTTAGCATTTTTGTGCTATTTGTTGGTGATTTCACCTTTTGAAATAGCCCCCAAGCCTGGTGCTGAACTACTGTTTTGCACTCCTAAGCACAAGAAGACAGATGGGCCTTACAGAGAAAATCTGTGTGAAGTTCCATTGATGCATGAGTTACAGTGCTACTGTGCATGAGTTTACTGTTAAGGAACCAACTGTATTATCACATAAGACATCTCTAAACAAGACCACACAAAAAACAAGGTTATATGTTGATGAATTGATGAAAATGAAACTTTTTCCTCGAAACTCTTAAGAAAGTCCCTGTATTTCCCATAGATTGTATTTCCCAGTGATTCCATTTTCACTAATCCAGTGTTCATGGCAACTTTATAGAACAGAGTTGTCACAATGAAAATCAACAGCATTTGTGACCATGCAAGAAAGTTCTTTACAGAGGTCTCTGAGTCAGTTCAAGATGTAAACTGCGAGAAAAAGGAGAAGGACCTTATTGGTAACACTTGGAATGTCTTTGAAAAGTGGGACAAAGTCACCTCTAAAGACCAAGACTAAGGGTGAAATGGGAGACTGCCTTTCAGTATGAGCCATTATGCTCTACTGTTTTGTTTTGTTTTGTTGTTTTGTTTTGTTTTGTTTTGTTTTTTTAAAGCCACAGTTTGGTTAAACCATCCTTATGTGATAAAAATGGAGGGATAATTCATTAAATATCTCTAGTTCCTCTTGCCCTTCCAACTCTAAGAATCACCAATAAATAATATTTCTCCTATCAACAGATGTTGTTCACTTTACCCATTTCTTGATCTATAAAATGGGGAACGTGATGATATGTATCTTATGGTTCTCGTATGGACTAAAGAAAATAATGCATATGAAAGACTTAGCATCATGCCACTAGAATGTAAGTCATAGCTGTAAGGAAGGCACGGCATAAGCTGGTACAAAGTCAGGTAGGAAGACCATTGTTTCTGGAGGTTTAACTCTGGATAGAACTTCTCAAGTCATGAAAACCAATTCCTGGGTGTCCCCATTTGCCTCATCCTCATTATAGCCCTTTGGTTTGGGTCAACACCTTTGGTTTTCCAAGGCTCATATCAATACCAATCATTATCAAAATATAGTGTTTAAAAGCATAACCTTTGGAGTCACACAGTTTTGATTCAAACATTTATTAGCTGTATAGGATTTTGTTCAAGTTAGTTAACATTTCTGAGCCATGGTTATCTCATCCACAAAAAAGGAGAATATCTTCCTTGAACAACTGTCAGGAAGATTAAATGGGATTTTTAGTCAAGGTCCTCTGAGAGGTAGATGCCAAGACAAAATGTGCAAAAAAAATTATCCAGATGGGGAATATTACTTGAAATGTAAGGAGTTTGTTTGGCATTATGAAAAAATTGGAAATAGTGGTGACAATTACACAAGATTGCAAATACAACTAATGCCATGGAATTAGGCACTTAAAAATGTTTAAATGACATATTTTTTAATATTTCACCACAACTGGCAAGAAATGAATTTATTAAGGGCAACACCTGAGACGAAATGGAGAGGAACATAGAAAAGCCATCAGGCTATAACACAGGTATGATCCCAAGTGACAAAGAGTGGAAAGGAATGTTGAATCAAAGAGTCTTAAGCCACAGTCCAGCTTTAAGTAAAGTTTACCAAGGCCATCATGGGGTTGATTGCCTCCCAGGAGTGGGTCTGCTTAGTGCCCCCTGGGGAGGTTATTGGCAAGAAGGCATTGATGGATTTTTTTTTTTTAAAGATTTTATTTATTTGACAGAGAGAAATCACAAGTAGGACAAGTAGGCAGAGAGGCAGGCAGAGAGAGAGGAAGGGAAGCAGGCCCCCTGCTGAGCAGAGAGCCCGATGTGGGACTTGATCCCAGGACCCTGAGATCATGACCTGAGCCGAAGGCAGCGGCCTAACCCACTGAGCCACCCAGGCACCCTGGCATTGATGGATTTTAAAGCAGAGCAACTGGGACCAGTCAGCAATTGGGTTTTCTAAAGCTGGAGGTTCAAAAGGCTTATTTTCCTGGCTGGAGAGGCATCATACATGTTAAGGTACCTATCACCTTGAAAAGCTGGAGGAGAGTAAAAATAATGATATTTCTTTGGCAACTATCAAAATCATTGTCAATTGTCATCACCATTATCTCAGTAACACTTGTTCAAAGTAACATATGACTGTAATTAAATCATTTCCAAAATTTTGTGCTAGTTGCAGTCAGTCTTACTGTGATACTCATGCAGACATCTTCAACTGCACTACAAATATTGTTATTACTAAACCTGCATTTCTTAGAAGTGCAAGAGGACAAGGTAGGACTCACAAATAACACAAGAATCAAGAGCTGTGAATGGAACTTACACAGTGCACAGTGCCTTCAAATCTGCTGTCTTCTAGTCTATCATGCCTCCCCACTGGCATGGGTACTATTGCATTACTCCTGTATCATCTGCCAAAACCACGTCACCATCTCCAGGCCAAGTAACCAAGAAATAGAGGTTAGTGTGGACTTTTCCTCCTCAAAAGTGAGCCAGGAAGCAATTTCAAAGTGGGTAATCCCATTTTGCTATTCATGACAGCAAGATTACAACCCTGCAGCTTCCCATTTAGATGCCTACGGTGATTCCTGTGCCCTGAAGACAATACATGTTTGACTGCAGTATTCCCTTAAGGAAAAAAAGTGTATGACACTCCAATATAATGTGAAAAAAATCATTTCTGTGTCTTAACACAAAAGGAGAAGTTAGTTTTGTTTAAAAGAGTAGATGACAGAGATAGAAAGGTGGATATAAGAATAGGTTTCAATAACATTTTTCACCTTTGGATCTATTATCTCTAGTCACTTAATTAGACAGAGTCCAGTATATTCCATGTATTCTTTAAGAGAAAAATACATCTGTAAAGAAGCAATAAAATCGGGGCGTCTGGGTGGCTCAGTGGGTTAAGCCTCTGTCTTCAGCTCAAGTCATGATCTCAAGGTCCTGGGATCAAGCCCTGCATCAGGCTCTCTGCATAGTGGGGAGCCTGCTTCCCCATCTCTCTCTCTGCCTGCCTCTCTGCCTACTTGTGATCTCAGTCTGTTGAATAAATAAAAAAAAATCTTAAAAAAAAAAAAAAAAAAAGAAACAGTAAAATCTTAAACAACAAGGGGAGGGGGCTCCTTTCCATTGTTATGCTTTCCACCAAGTAAAGCCTGCTGCTTATCTTCCAATTATGATTCCCCTTACTCCTCTTTCTGACCCAAATGCCTATCTTCTATGGCCAGAGGGGTTGGGCACATGATCTTTGACTGATCCAGGGAATAGTCATGTGACTCAAGTAGGTCAGTGAGAGTCCTTCCGTAATAGGTTTATACACTGAATGGTAGCAGGTGGAATCAAGAGTGGAAACCACGTCTTCCCTCTTTCTCCAAGGTAACTGACCTTGCTTTATTTAAGTCTAAACTTCCTTTTACCGCATTAAGAAAAACCTGATGTAGGAAAACAATCAACACAGAAGCGGTCTGGAGAAGAAAACAGAAATTAAAAAACCATTTAGTCTTGATAACATTTCAAACTCTTTGGTCCAGTCCATTCTGAAGCCAGCTCTACCCACTTTTTCTAACACCAATAGTTGGGCTACATCATGTAAGTTGTCAGGAACCTACAAGAAAGAGTAACTACCAGGCAGGCACCCTGAGGACAAATGCCTCTGAATTAGGAAAAAAGGTTATGTTTACAGAATTTTTTTCTTGTATCCTAGTAATTGCCACTCAGCTCACAATAGGATGTGTGCTGACACAGTGAAGGGCAGAGACTGAATCACTTTGGGACTGAAAGTCATTGTAAGGCAGAGAATGACATAAACCATTTAAAAGTCAGTACTTACTCCTCTGAGATAAACTAGAGATCTAACTTCTCCCAGACCCTTGGTATCAGTGGGCAAATAAGAGCAATTACGTTCCTTAAAGATTCTATAAACCAGACTGGCCCTGAGGGAGGTCTAAACTACTGAGAGATCACAATCAATATTTGTGATCCCAAGAAGCTATTAGCTACACGATTATTAGAACCAAGATTCAACATAAGCCACAATAGGTTACTGAAACAGGGGGTTCAATGACAAATTATTCTACTCTTCTTCCACTTGAAGATAACAATTGGCAACCTCTTGTCTCTTTGGATGATTTGAACTGTAAGGCAAATATAGAATGATTGAGAAGGTTGTCAACACTTTAGGTGAAGAGGGAAATACACCCTTAGCAGCTGGCAATCGTCCTTCTCACCCCCAAGCAGGAGATGGTACTCAGAATCAAACCAACATCTAGGAGGAGTAAGTACAAACAAGGGTAGAGCTGCACCACCCTGAGCCTTCACGGATAGATAACCTGGTGATTCTGGATATAGGTGGAGCTGAGATAGACACACTCCACAGGCCCCTCAAAGAAAATGTTCACATTCATTTTTCATACCATCACTTGCCTGCCTGGAGCTGGCAGAATCCTCTGGATGAGTAAAGGCCACTGCTGGCTGGTTACATTGGATGACAATATTTGCTACAAAAGGAGCTTCAAATATAGAATCCAGGTCTCATTTGGAAAATGTGGGTTAAATATATCCCATAATTGCATTATTTGACAGTATCCTATGAGATTTGATTCAGGTATTGGACACAAACCCCACCCTGCCCTCAATTCCACCATCAGCTCTACTATTTATCACCACAAACTCATTAGCTCTATTACCCCACAGGTTCCCTGCTACTTACAAGAGGACATGATGAAATCATGGTTTTCATTGTGATCGAAGTATAAAAGTATTTTTGCTTGAGTCAATCTGAAAAGTATCATTCCTTAGAGACTAAGTGTCATGAATAAAGGACCTTCTCTCTTTCCTTTGAATCCTATTGCTTCCCATGCTGAGAAGAACACTGCAGGAAAGAGAAAACCTGCCTGGTGGTATCTACTACTGGGGCATGCTGGCCTACTCAGCTGGGTCCTCACTGCTCTTAGCAGTGCATGGATCTCCTTATTCACCAGACTGCATGGACATCTTCATCTTCTCCAAATTATAGTTTCAACTACAACTGTTCTAAAACTTTAACATTTATTTTAAACCTTTATCCCCACTTTAACACTTTACTCTGAGCACGAGGCCCTTCCTACACTCTTAAAACACAGTGTTTCTACTTTAAGCTTCTCTCTCTCACATCTGTCCCTACCTTTCCCTTTGTCTCAACCCTACCCACCTCCTACTCATCTCCACTAAACAGTCAACATAGCAGCCTCTCAACTATGTTCTCTCTTCAGACTCTCTCCCCTCCAATCCATCCTGAACACTGCCTATCAGCTTACTACTATATCAAAGCACCTCTCTGACCATTTCACAAATATTCTCCATTTTCATCAGATTCCCTTTACCTAAACAGTTTCCTGGCCTGGTTCTCAAAGCCTCAACCAAAACCTAGCTTTCGAGAATCACATCTCATTCTTTCCTTCTAGACAGGCATGTTCCAATTCTTCCTTAGACTTCTCTGTCTACGAATCACTGCTCAGTCATTTCTCCTGCCTCGAACGTGTTTTCCTCATTGCTGGCTATTCCAGGACTCCCCACAACCTCAATGCCAGATGATACACTGCTGACTACATGAAGTCCTGCCTGATTATAGCTCTCACCTCTGCACACTCCAAGCTCTTTGTACCAATGCTGATTCATACATAAACATTACTGAGAGGCATCCACAGACCAGATAGTATGTTAAGCACTAGCATCACAGGAATAACAAAGAGAATGGGGTGGATAGTAAGTAAGTAATAAGGAAAATGACAGGGTTAAGTACAGAGTGTTATGGAATCTATGTATGTGATCCCATCAAAGCTTGGTAGGTGCCAAGATTTCCTGGAGGAAATGATATACATGCATGTAAGTTGAATCCTGTAGGAGAACTGAGAGTTATCTAAATGATGAAGTGGAGAAGTGGAGGTCCAGTTTTTAGCATAGAGAATGATATATTCAAGGAAATGCATATGGTTCAATATCATTGGAGAGAAGCATTCAAAGGGGTGCTGAAGTAGTGAGAAAAGGCTAGAAAGGGAAACATCAGCTCATCAAGAGGCTCGTGGGCCATGTGTATGAGCTAGCAGTGGGGAAAACCATAGAGGTGTACACAATCCTATTTACATACAGTGAAAGCTTTCTGCAGAGTGTGCATTAAGCAATCAAGCTGTAGTAACGTAGATGGAAGACGAAGGTGGTACCCACTAACACAGCTCCATGAGGAGGGAAAGGAGACTGATTTGAAAGCTATTGAGGAGGTAAAATCAACCTAATCCATCAGTGACCAGGGGAAGGTGGGGGATGAGAGTCAGGGGTGACACTCGGGTTTCTGGCTTATACAACTATTTGGATAGGAGGACCATTTATGGAGATGGGGAAAGCTGGAGTCAAGGTTATTTAGAATGAATAGAATATGAAATACCTGTGAGATTTTCAAATCATGACGTCTTATTCTCCAACAGATAGATCAGTGGGTCTGGAACTCAGGAGAATAACCTGGACTTAAGTTTTCAATTTGGAAATCATCATCTACAGGTAAATGGTCATTCAGGCATTGTAAATGATTAAATCAACCCAGATGATGTGTAGAACATCAAGATGGAGGAGGACAAGGATGAATAAAAATAGAGGATAGAGAAAGTTTCAGAAAGAAAAGAGGAAGGCCCCGATATAGATGGTCAGAGAGGGTGATACCATGCAAACAAAGGAAAGAAAGCATGTTTTTATAAATATATAATGTGTAATTAGCCCCAGGGGTACAGGTCTGTGAATCACCAGGTTTATACACTTCACAGCACTCACCATATCACATACCCTCCCCAATGTCTATAACTCCATCACCCTCTCCCTACCCCCGTCCCCTCCAGTCACCCTCAGTTTGTTTTGTGACAGTAATGGTTTTTCTTATGGTTATGGTTTGTCTTATGGTTTGTTTCCCTCCCGATCCCATCTTGTTTCATTTATTCTTTTCCTACCCCCAAACCCCCCATGTTGCATCTCTACTTCCTCATATCAGGGAGACCATATGATTGTTGTCTTTCTCCGCTTGACTTATTTCGCTAAGCATGATACCCTCTAGTCCCATTTACATCGTCGCAAATGGCAAGATTTCATTTCTTTTGATGGCTGCATAGTATTCCATTGTGTATATATATATATATATATATATACCATATCTGAAAGAAAGCATTTCAATGAGAGAAGTCAAGTAACACTTGAGCAAGCAATCATCCTTTGGATTTAAGCACAAAGAAATCACAGAACTGCACAGAGAAGGTGTCTGTATGATTGGTGGGATCAGGGGCCAGTTACCCCTATAAAGATACCCTTCATGTACACCTTGACAGGAGTCAGACTCTGTGTCCTGACACTCCTTCAAGACACCCAACTAACTCAGGAGCTATAGGATCTGCACCTGGGCACCTTAAACAGTCTCTCACACACAGGAGGCCTTCCATTGAGACTTACAGAAAATAAACACATACTGGTGTTTCTCTTTTTAAACACCTCATTTGGAAGCATAGTAAAAGTTACTTGAGAGAGGAGCGAAAACACAATGCTCACAGCTGCTCACTGACCTTATGTGGCATTCGTTTATCTCTCCCTCATTTCCAGATATTAATCAAATCCTTTCTTGCTACCTCTATTCCTGGGCCACTAGACAAGCTTAATGAGCTATACAGGCTTGAGGCAGGGCCTAGACCAAGGAATCCACCACACCTTCCCCTCTATCTAGTCATATTTAGTTGATGCTGCTAAATATGTCCGTAAAGTAAAAATGAACGAGGCTGGTTTTGTTTCTGATTATTTCTGCTCTTTGTGAACGCTCTTAAAGAGCAGCCATTCACCACTCAGACATAGAGGAGAACCACAGTAGCAACAGTCCAAGTAGCCATCACTTACTCATTAAGCACTATAAGGCAGGTACCATGCTGACTTCCAGTGGAACTTGTTCAATCACATCACAGTTCCATTCAAAACCCTCACTGGCTCCACAACATCCAAAGAATAAGTTTAATTTGCTTCTTATTTAATGCCTTTAATTCATTTCAAAACAAAGCAACACAAAAACACAAAAGGATGCATTCAGTTAAAAGGCTATTACCAGATTACAAAAATACATGTGGGCTATAAGTGCCCTATTGTTTGTAGCTCTAACAAAGTCTGTCCAAAAAGAATGTCCTTGCTAATGAAATAAGATAGCAAAACAAACTCCAAAACCCTTTCTTCCTGGCTTAATTTATTAATCGTAGCACTCCTCATAATTGTGTTCCTGTTGGGGCCCATTCTCATGATAGATTACAAAAATAGTCTCCAATACACATTACCTTACAAAGAGATTACTTAAAATCATAAGCTGCAACACAAAAAGGAAAAGGAAGTCTTTAGCAAGGGATGCTGAGTATGAGTTGCTACTGTAGATTATTCAAAGAGCCTAACAGAATTAAGAATCTGTTTCTTCAACATTTACATGATTTATTAATTTATTGCCTTTCAGCTCCAAAAATCACCCTTCATTACCTGCACTGTGAAAATTAAATGCGGTCTAAATAATTTTCTTTGGCCAGCTGGCATGATGATACACTTGGTCGGTAAAGGGAAGGGAAGAGACACTTGAGCAGGAAGGGTTTTCTTCCTGGTTCCAGTGGGCTTGCCAAGCAGGCTTCCACAACCCAGCTGGCTTCTCCTGGCCCAGCACCTGCTGTGCAATCTGTTTCTCCATCATCAGGCTTTGTGGCATGTGTGGATGCTCCAACATCCAGGTCCTGTGGAGCAGGCAGCTTCTTGAACACTAGCCGCCTTTGGTACACAGCGGTCAGTGGTACCCGGGAAATTTCCTATCAGAAAGTCTCCAGGGAGACACCTCTCGGTGACAGCTTTCTCCAGCACCAGAGAGAATACATTGCCAACACACTCTGCCAGCACAGTCTCATAACAACTTCTCTGCCATTCCATGAGTCACAGCCAGGTCCTCTCCAGCAAAGTCTGGGTCTCAGCCTTGGAAGTAGAGAGGGCCTCCTCCTCAGATTCTCTATATCAGCCCTGGAACAGTAGCTGTTTCTTTCATCTCATGTTTCTGTCCTCTTTACTCCTACCAGCCAATCCTCATTACTACAACCTCCTGGAACAGTTAATTCTGTGTATTGATCTGTCTTATTCAGGTTACTCTAAGCTGTCTCCTGATCGGGCTCTGAAACAGCATTGCATGTGCGTGTACACAAACATTCCTAAGTTGCAAAATGGGTATAAACTGTTTGGAAATCTCCCTAGCAAAACAGCAACACTCTTGCTAACCCTGATTTTTTTTTTTTTTTTAATCCTCAGAGTAGCCTCATAAGACAAAATTTTGTCCCCATTTTATAGATAGGGAATTGACAGGTGGAGTGGTAAAATTACACACCAAAGGTAACAAAACCACAGGAGATGTCATAGTTATTACCATCAAGATTGACAAGCTGTGTCTCTCCAAACTGGAGAAGTTATTTTAAGATTAAGGATTATTCTAACTCTTTCTTCTAGTTTCCCCCCAATAAAAGGCAGGATTCAAACTCAGAATAACTGACTCAGAAACCTATGCTCTGCATGAAGGTAAAGTGTGCACAACCCCTACTTTGCAACATGTCATATGCTATTTGGTAGAGCAGGTAGGGGTAAAAGTACCTTCCAATAGAGACTTCTGGCTTGCCTCAGACTCCTGGGAATTATGGTCTTTGTAAAATTCTTCCCATGTCCAGCTTGGCAGTCTGCTACTGTGAAAGGGGTACAGCCAGAGACCAATGACCAAGGGGAGCTGATGTCAATCAAACAGCATCTGTGTGTTGACATCCAATGTCCAAATCATATGCCAGCATTTTTTAATACAGGGACATTTAGCATCAAGACTGATTATGCCTCCCCAAAATTGGGAAGATATTCACCTTAGGGATCATTCTTACTTTTTTCCTAGCCTTCTTTAAAAAAAAAAAGAAAGAAGAAATAAAGAAAAGAAAAGCCACCTGCAAAGCATTTGTTGGGGAATTTTTAATGACTTGTTAAATCTCAACTCATTATCAAGAAAAGACTTAAATCTGCAAAGGATTAAATATTGTGATCCATTCTGCTTTGCTAGAAGTCACATTAACCTCCAAAAGAGTGGTGCCAACAGATCAACAGAGAATACGCCAGACAAGAACCTATAGAAGCATAAGGCTTCCTTGGGAAGAAAAAAAAAAAGCTACATCTTTTTTAGCTCTATCAAGTCCTGGCTTAGAACTCTGTTTTGCTTGAATCAAAGACCAAGGTGGGCTGCCAACAATGACTCCCTGACGTCTGCTGGAGGAATTCCAAACCCATAGTCTAGAACTCAAGGTCTTTAGAGACTGTCTTGGCCTTATTGGCACAGCAGCATCTTCTCCACACACAGGGCTAAGATGCAGGTAGGACTCAGAGAAAAACTCCTCCGGTTGTTAAAATACTGCAAAATCTCTGTGCTATGCAAATAGCTCCTTCCCCAAGACTTCACACCTCTTGCCCTTCCACAATCCACCAACCAAGGATTTAAGTGGATGAAACAACCAAGAGACCTATAGGACCTTTTCCAGTCCTCTGCCAATGTAAATTCTGGTTCCTCAGTGTTCCTGCCAATCATTCCCTGAAAACTCCTGCCTCTTATATGGCCTTTGCCAGAGCAGTTGAAGACCACAACAGAAGAAAAGGAATCCTTGACCCTGGCCCTTGTTACTGACATGCTGGTAGATAAATGTGTGATATCTATGTAGACTCTGAGGCTGTGCCCATCTACCATCAGCCGGCTCTCCCTGAGGTTGATATCATATAGCTACTAGTGGGAACTGCATCCTCTGGGGGACATCAACTATATAAGATATTCTGGGTTCCACAAGGAAAAAAAATGGGAAAATAGACAGGCTGGCAATAATAAGATTCAGCCCAGATACTAGCCAAGCACTATGAGTTCTATCAGTATAGGTGGTTCTATTGGGCATGCTAGCAACAACAGGGAGGCTACAGGATGCCAAGGAGTAGTTCAGGTCAGGTGGCATGATAGGTGTAGCCCCCCTTACACTCTCCCGATTGAATTTCACCTCCATTTGATGGGATGCGTTGTTCAAAACCTGAATTCTCACCCAAGGTAAGCATTAATTTTGCTCATAAAACTGAAAGCTACCACATCCATAGCATGAACCATGCTAATCATGTATGAACTTACTTAAATGTCATCAACATGACGACGATTATCACTGCTTTACAGATAAATAAAGGCACAGAAAGGTTATTTAAATTTAAGAGAAAGAGACAAGATTTGAACGAGTCCCTCCAGCAACAGCGCTGTTTCCTCTCTCTTGGTCTGAAGGATGAAGTTTGATCTGATCAAATATAGCATTCCAAGAAGGGGCACCTGCACACCAATGTTCATAGCAGCAGTGTCCACAATAGCCAAACTGTGGAAGGAGCCAAGATGTCCTTCAACAGATGAACGGATAAAAAAGATGTGGTTTGTGTATACAATGGAATATTACTCACCTATCAAAAAGGATGACTATCATTTACATTGACATGGATGGAACTGAAGGGTATTACGCTAAGTGAAATAAGTCAATCGGAGAAAGAGAATTATCATATGTGGAATATACAGAATAGTGCAGAGGTCAAGAGGGGAAGGAGGGAAAACTGAAGGGAAAAAATAAGAGAGAGACAAACCATATGAAACCCTTGACTCTGAAAAACAAACTGAAGGTTGTAAAAGGGAGGCGGGTAGGGGACGGGGTAACTGGGTGATGGACATTGAGGAGGGCATGCAATGTGCTGGGCAACTAATGAATCTCTATACCAAAAACAAATGATCAAATGATGCTCTATACATTGGCTAATTGAATTTAAACAAAAAAATATATAGCATTCCAATAAACTTTTTGTGACATGTTTGATAATAGAGATATTGAGTATTTTAAAATTTCAGACAGTATTATAAGAGCTGGAAAATCTTGAGTATAATTGCTCTGAGTTCACCAGAACCTCAGCTGATATAACCCCATGCACATTAATGGGAAAGTCGTTGCAAGGATTCGTGCTGTTCCCCATGTCAAATCAGGACTCAGACTAGGGTGTTATTTAGCTAGTGATAGTTCAAGTTAAAGATCCCAACTATTCTCTTATTAAAAATAGTATGAAATTATTAGAACATCATGAATGATTTTTACTATAAATTCACTGGCAAACAGTTTTAAACAGTTCAGTTACATTAGAGAATGAAAGGGTTATGGGTTACTATTTTTTTTAAGATTTTATTTATTTATTTGACAGAGATCTCAAGTCGGCAGAGAGGCAGGCAGAAAGGGAGTGGGGGGTGGGCAGTGAAGCAGGCTCCCCACTGAGCAGAGTGCCCGATGCAGGGCTCGACCCCAGGACCCTGAGATCATGACCTGAGCGGAAGGCAGAGGCCCAACCCAACTTAGCTATGCAGGCACCTTGGATTACTAATTTTTATATGTTCATGTATTACCACATCAGTAATGGGTTTTATTTTCAACCTACTCCATGCCCCAATTATCAGGTTCCCTGTTAGTCAAACTTGTTTATGCTTATTAATTAGCTTTCACTCCTACAATGACCCCCACCAGTCCCATTAGTTCACTTACTTCATCTAACAGAACATTTCTAAAGATTTTCCTGAGAGTTCCGCTTTACCTATCCTCACTTTCACTGCCTACAAGGAGTTAAATCATTTCCCTCAAAATTCCTGTCTATCTAAAAGCTCAGAATGCAACATTTGAAAATAGGATCTATGCAGATTTTTCTTCCTTTTTTTAAAAATTCAATTAGCTAGTATACAGTGTATCATTAATTTCAGATGTAGATTTCAATAATTCATCAGTTGCATATAACACCCAATGCTCATTACATCATGTGCCCTCCTCAATGCCCATTACCCAGTTACCCCATTCCCCCACTCACCTCCCCTCCAGCAACCCTCACTCTGTTTTCTAGAGTTGAGAGCCTCTCATGGTTTGTCTCCATCTCTGATTATTTCCCATCCAGTTTTCCGTCCCTTCCCCTATGATCCTCTGTGATGTTTCTTAAATGTGGAATATAAGAATAATCTCACAAAACAAACTTAGGGTTGCGGGGGGGGGGGAGGGGGGGCGGGGGACGGGGGTAGGGAGAGGGTGGTGGGGTTATGGACATTGGGAAGGGTATGTGCTATGGTGAGTGCTGTCGATTCACAGACCTGTACCCCTGGGGCTAATAATACATTATATGTTTATTAAAAAAATAAAAAAAAATTATTTAAAAAAAAAAGAATCTATGCAGATTTAACTACTGAAGAGAAGGTCATGCGGGAGCAGACTCAGCCCTGAATCCAGTGACTGGTGTCCTTTTAAGAGGAAGGGACACAGAATCAGAGAGAAGCAGCTATGTGCAAACAGAGGTAGAGACTGGAGTGATGACAGCAACAAGTCAGGGGATCCCAAGGATTCCCATGAGCCACCAGAAGCTAGGAAAGACACCTGAAACCAGTTTCTCCCTTAGAGCCTCCAGAAGGAACCAATTCTACCAGCACCTTGATTTCAGATTTCTGGCCTGCCCAATTATAGTCAACCGATTTCTGTTGTTTTTAGCCATCCAGTTTGGAACAATTTTTTACCAGCAGCTCTGGAAAACTAATACTCTGCCCTTAACACCTATGGTCTAACAGTAGTTCCCACATCATAATGTCTATCCAGAATCACCTAAAAATTTAAAAAAAGAAAAAAAAAAAACAACTTGCTGAATCACAGAAGTGAGCTCCAGACCAAGTTTGAGCTGTTCAGAGTTTCAAGGTCTGAGATGGGGTCTGAGAATGTGCAGGTCTAACAAATACCCAGTGATGCTGATATTGCTGGTCTGGGGACCACATTTTGAGAACGACTAGGCCTATACTATCCATTTTAGCACTTAACTGCGTTCAGTTTAGAACTTCATTACATCACATCTTATATCATGTTCATAATCAGTTCATAAACACAAGGTCTGACTTCTCAGTGATCCCATGAGTGCCACAAAATCCATGCTTTAACCCACTTTTATTTACCCACAGGGCATAGTGGTGGCTGGCACACTGCTCTGTTGCATAGTCTAAGCATAATTGTTGAGAGCACCAACTTTATGCACTTCAATCCCATTTGTTCATTGGCACAATGGGGTTACTTGTTTATAATAGGAATTTTTGTTAACATCAATGAGACAGTATGTGGATGGCCTAGATTCTAGAGTGTGTGCAACCAGTGTTGAGTGCTACTGTTTTTGAACATTGTTTTTATTAATCCAAAAAGCTGGCTACGTCTAGGTGGACTCCTATGAAACCGTGAAGATGCCAAGAGTTGAAATCCGGAACCTGTCAGAAGTCTCAACTCAAGATGTTAGGGACTTTGTGCACATCATTCAGTCAGAGACAGCCTCAAGGAGGAAAGTCCCCTCACAAACAGGAATATGGTGGAAGTTCTGATACTCATATGCCCTAGGTAAGAATCAAGTGAGCTGTTGGTCCGAGCTCCACTGGCCCAATTATTCCAGCTCTTTCCTGGTTCCTTCATAACAAAACCGTTCCTTACATCCCAGTTTCAGAATCTCAGCTCCTGATTACTCTTCCCACCCTCGTTTCATCTCAGCCTCTGCTTTGGCTCCTTACCCAAAATCAAGGTCTTCCCAAGTCTGTATTTCGTTATTTTATCCGATTTCCTGGGAGTGAGTCGTCAGTATTTCCCAGAAGCCAAATGTCCAACTCTCCTAATCTCTGCCTCCTACCTACACAGGCACCTCCTCTGGTGCCAACTACTCGTGGCTTAAACCTCTTACTCCATGGTCCCGCTTACCCCAGTTCATCCCACCTGGCCCTCTATGTTCTCTAAGCCTTGTGATGGGAGGGGCCAGAATTCAGGGTCTAATTGGAAAAGAAGAATAAGAATTAAAAGTCAAAAGGAAGGCAGAGCCAGGGTCCTAGAACCCACCAAGAAGAAAGTGTGCTGGGAGCAAGCAAGAAGAAAGAGAAGGTATGAGAAGAGTAAGACAAGAGAGAGAAGGCCCCCAGCCATAATCATGACATTTGACAAGAGCAAAGCTAGTGTCACAATCACCAAAATGTCCAGGCTTCCAGCATCAACAGGGTAGGAAAGTCTTTCCTCAATCATAAAGCTGTTATTTCCCCCCACCCAACCACACCACCCAAAGATAAGGATCTACTGGTTGGAAATGGCTCATTAGAGCAAATGGAGACCTTCTTGTTACCTTTTTGGTTTTGGGGTTTTTGTTTTGTTTTGTTTTGTTTTTGTCAGGGCCACTGGAAGTATAGGAACATTCATGCTGCAAGATACTAGGTCACACATCCATCACAGTAGAGGTAGTCAATAATGAAAAAGCAAGTACTGACAAAAATTTTGAAGGCAACGCGCAGCACAAAATGAGGGTGTAGATAATCCCCTGAATACAGGCGGTATTCACTTTCAGAACCAAATGCTGTCCACTGAACTAGGCAAGTAATATTGAAAAAGGCCACAGAGGAGAATTCCATGTCAGGTATGAAGGGCAGGAGACAAGAGTCCGCTTTGTTCAGCTTTCCCTTTAAAGCCAGCAAGAAGGCAGGTGGATTTCCACACACTCCAACACAAGCGCCACTCCCTTTCCTATTGTCATCCTGATGGGAGTTGACTTGTCCCTTCCCTCGTGAACACTAAAGAGGAACCTCAGTGAGCAAGCACCTACTCTGGGACAGCAGCTAAAGAGCCCAGCACCAGAGAATCTGCGTTGGTGAAGGAAGTAGTGCATCGATCTACATCCAACCCAAACATCTCTTTGCAGATAGGTAACAAATGGAACACAGGTAGCTTTGCTTTCATGAAGGCTGGTCAAGAAAGGGAACAAAAATTTTTTAAAAATAACTGTTTAATACTACCCATTTGATAACATGTGCTGAGAAGACAGACAAGAAGAAGAATGTTAGGATGTGCTCAACACAGCCTGATCCTCCTTAGCCAAAGAGAAAATTGTTGAAAATTCTCCCCAACAGCCAAGTCACACTGCTGATTGATATCCTGTATCAAAGTGGGGTGTGATTTAAGTCTCCCTGAACTTAATTAGCCGGTGATTTCCACTGGCTCAGTTCCTTTATTTTCCAATTGAGCAACTTTACAGATGGTTATGTTTCTTGTATGACTTGCAAGGTAAGGGGATCAGCCTTTTCTTTAAATAGAACCCCGGACTTTCTCCAGGACATAGGTATTCTTTTAGGATGTGCCTAAAGCATGGAACGTAAAACCAAAACCAGAGAAGGGTAAGACTGAGAGAAAGAGATGACACTGCTGGTTCCAGCTGTAACATCATCTGAAGGACACTTTTCAACTCAAAAAGAAAAAAAAAAATTGAGAGAATAAGCCTTAGATTTAATATAGATTATAATGTCACTTTGTGACATTATAATGGTACGCACTCTGCCTTGGTTTTCTAAGCAGTAACTTTGGTTTATTAACTTCACTCATATCTGGGTTGAAAGTTATTGACTCTACAATAAAAACAATTGTCTGTAGAAATGTTTCTTTTTACCTTAGAGATCCCATCTAACTCCTGAGGAATATGTAAAGCCCTTTGCAGACAGGGCCATGGACATGTGCTAATCACCATCATTCACAACAGGACCTATTAAGTAGCCAGTCCAACACAGATGCAGGAACCTGTCCTTCAGGTACTTAACCCAGTATTACTCAACAGTGTTCCTATAACCTCCAGTGAGTAAATCCATGAAATGTCCTGGGCATTCACCAAGTTCCAAACGAATAGAGATGGGGCTCCTTCATTCATTCACGATCTCTAGAACCTCAGATACAGTTCAGTTCATTAGATCTTAACATATAGAAATGAAAACTATGCAGATGTGTTCAATGGATTCAGGCAGGGTTATGGGGCTAGCATAAAGGACACTCAAGAGGAGATTAATTGAACGGGAACGTGGATCAGTCCAATCGAGCTTCAGTTAGTCTGAAGTCCACAGCTTCGTATTCTTTCAGATCAACATGGAAACTAGCCAGTGCAAAACAAGAGAATGCAGAGTGAAATCTCTAATACAACTGCTTCCAAAACCCTGTGAGCAGTAAAATTTAGGGAAATGCTATTCCAAGTGCCAGTCTCCAAGAGGTTTGTTACCCATCTGCAAAGAGATGTTTGGGTTGGATGTAGATCGATGCACCGCTTCCTTCACCAAAAAGGTTTTTGGGTTTTTTTGTCCACTCCTGCCAAAACACAAAATGTTATCTGACCTAAACCTCCAGCCTATGATATACTTGATTTGCATGGTAAGACAAGCTCTTTATGTCATTAAGAATGGCTAACTGTTTAGAGACCTCCGCTGATCCTAAGACCACACCTTGGGCAGAAATGGTTTAAGAAATTAGACTCTGGAGTCAAGGGGACTTGGGATTAAATCTGTACCTTTTTGTTTGTTTGTTTGTTTTTGTTTTTGTTTTGTTTTTAAGATTTTATTTATTTATTTGACACAGAGAGATCACAAATAGGCAAAGAGGCAGGCAGAGAGAGAGAAAGAGAGAGAGAGAGGGAAGCAGGCTCCCTGCTGAGCAATGAGCCCAATGCAGGACTCGATCCCAGGACCCTGAGATCATGACCTGAGCCGAAGGCAATGGCTTAACCCACTGAGCCAGCCAGGCATCCTAAAATCTGTACCTTTGGTCTTCTGAAATAAATAATACATATGTTAGTTTAAAAAATAAAAATTGTTTTAAAAATTTAAAATACCACCCAAAAAATAAAAATCCATACCCTTGGGCAAATAATTTGCCCCGCCTCAATCTACTTATTTGTACAATGGAGATAACAATACCACCTACCTCATTAGGTCATCATGAGCATCAAATGATGAAGTGTCTAAAACATGTAGCATAGAGCCTGGGATATGATCAACAATAGCAGAATGCTACTGTACCTTATAGTTTGGGTCCTTAACATTCCCCTCTTATACAGAATGCTCCAGTTAGAAAGAAATGCAGAGGTCATAGTATCCCACCCAGAAAGAAAGAAAGAAAGAAAGAAAGAAAAGAAAGAAATGGATGGAGGGAGAAAGAAAGAAGAAAGAATAGAAAAATGAATTATTTCTCATGACTTTTGCTGCTTGCTGCACAGAGCAACAGATAAACAGACTATACAGTTTAGAGAAAATACGACTAAATGTCCCAATTCCCAGGCTCTACTTCTGACTTACTACTGAGACCCCTGAGATCATTCATTTCATTCCCTGTGCCCCAACTTCCTCATCTTTTAAACTAAAAAAAAGTCAAAGAGGGATACTGTTTCAGTAAGAACATTACCATGGCTGCATATGTCCGAGTCATGCCATCAGATAGAACTGTGACTTGTAAAAGCACAGTACTTGAATACAGATGGAAAGGGGGAAGGAGGATCCCCCTGCACTTCAAGAGCGCTTCAGATCTCTGAAAGGGCCTGCAGGGCGGGGAATTCCTGGCCCAGAGCCACCCATTGGCAAGCTCCTTCAACCACAACCACTTGCCAGGCACCCACCCCCCCCCATCCCCACCCCCACCGAACAGCCCAAGAGCTGTGAAAGCCATCCCCAGGCTATGTCAGTGCACATCAACTTCCCCGGCTGCCTCCAGGAACCCACGCTGTAAGTTAATTACCCATTGTGAAAAAGTCATTTATCCTCGAATCCCTGAGCTCAGAGCTCTTTCAGGTTGGTGCCCTCTCGTTTTTTTTTGAACCTTGTTGCTTCTAATTGGTTGTGGCGTCCACCTTCTCTGTATGCCACAGATTGTTGTCCCTTGCTTGCATCTTCCTGGATTTCCTTCTTTGTTCTCATATTTGTTATTTCTGGGACTTCAGGCAGCCTTGTGGCCTTCGGACGGTAGGAGAAAGGTTAAAATGTCAGCCAATGAGAAAGAAAGAGAGAGACACACAGCTCGATGGGCAGACCTGTCTGTAAGGATACCGACCTGATTTGGAACCACTCCCTGGGCAGGGAGGACACAGAATATTCAGATAAGGAACAAGAACCAGAATGGAGTTCTAGCCTACGGAGAACTTGGGATCAGCAGACATTAGAAGTGGTCTAGGTCAAATTTCTATGTGTAAATAATAATAGTAACAGCAGCATCAACAACCAGGATAAGCTTTCTCTTTAGGGCCTTTAGTCCTTGCTGCATAGGACAGAAGCCAAATATTATGGACTGGGAAGGAACAATAATTAGACCCGTGCCTCTTTAAGATGCACAGTCTAATTCAGTAGGTCTAGGGTGACAGCAGAGATTCTGAATTTTTAACCAACTCCCAGGCAATGTCAGTGCAGCTGGGTTCTAACTAAGCAGGATAGACTAAAATGGAGAATCTGTGAGCAAGAAACAGGAGAGGCTGATAGGCTGAAGGGCCATCGGATTCAAGGACAATGACCTTAAAGAAGTGTATACACCTGCAACAAGGGCTCCAGGAAGCTGACTTCACGTGAGGCGTCCATGCTGTAAGCCAGAGTCTCCGAATATGAACCTGGGAGAATTGCTTCTGCCCCATCAGGTTTGTAATCCAATACTAGACTCTAACTTTAATCCACCAATAGACAACAGTGGAGAATGGCAGGATTACAAAGACAAGAACTCGAACACCCAAGGTCAGCAATACCTTCAAAGCTGAACGGTTTTCCCTGCTATCTTGTCCATCATTCCTGCAGCCAGGGTCATAGCCGATTCCTCCAGCTGGAGCACCACAGGCTGCCCCCAGCTCCTCTCCGATCTCCAAGCTTTTTCCCTTCTTCCCTGCCTCCAGCTCACTCTCCCTCAGCAGCCAGGAGAAGACTCTCTGCTTTTGCTTTTATTTTAAGAAAACCAGAATGCCACTTCCGCCCAAGACAAAGAGACAGAGTGGATCGACCCTCCTACTTGGAACAAAGCTTCAGGAAACAATAGGTTTGACAATCCTGAACATCAAGCCATGGAAGGGTGATCCTTTAGAGACATGAGAGCCCATGAGGCCAGTCCTGTGGTTTCCTGAGCTAATTGTGTCAGACCGTTTCCAGGTAGGGGCTCCCAGAGGGGGACCCACGCAGAGCCTGATGGACTTTCTGAGTGGAGACAGAGCAGAGTCTGGAGAGACCAAGGCAGCAGAAGTAGAAAGCCAAGAGCCACCCAGGCCAAGAGCCTGGATTTCCGTACCAAGACTCCTTCAAGCATTTCAGCAGAGTACCAAACAGCAAGTATGTAGGAGCATGCTACCTGCAGCCAAATAAAAAGCCACCCGAAAGGATTAAGGAACATTTCCCTGGGGCAATCACCTGGGAATCTGGCCTATCCCAGGCAGAGTGAACCTGCAACTGTGGGGTGGGGCCAGACTGCTGTGTTTCAACAAGCTCTCCAGGTAATATAGGCTGACAAACATCCAGTTTGAAAATGACTGCCCTCACACAGTGGTTCCCAACCCTGGATGAGTCTTAGGAGATCAGTCATCTGCTTTTAAAAACCATGGCGCAAAAATAAATAAATAAATAAATAAAATAAGATAAAATAAAAATCATGGTGCCTCGGCCCCATCTAGAGAACAATTAAGTTGATCTGACTTCCGGGGCCAAGAATCTGCATTTCTAACAAGATTTGTGAGGCTGAAGCTGCTGGTCCCGGAATCATTCTTTGAGAACTATGGTCTAGTGTCTGACAACGGGTGAAGGCTTCCTTTGGTAGCCAAGTGGCTGTCACTGGGGAGACCACAAATGGCACAGCTAGGAAATCAGGTAGAATCTGACAGATTGCTTCAAACCACTCCAGTGATGGGGAAATAACTACTTTGTGAAATATCCTACCTGGGGATAACTCCAGTTAGTAAGATTTTCTTGCATGCTGGGCCAAAATCTTGCTTCCTAGAGCCTTTCTGTTTTTTAATCCTTATTAAGGTCTCTTCCCTTTTCTGACTTCACTTTTCTCCCTTTGAAGGGATTAAACTCGGTTACCGAGCTTGGTTAACCACCTTCAGTAAAATGATGCTACTTGATTTGTCCAGTTTCTTAATATCCTGGATCTATCAGGACTGTGACACTCCAACTTCCTTGTTCCTGACATCACAAAGGAACCTGAGGAGAAGGGACATTTGGTCTCCCACCCCCAGAGCCTCTGATTCGGTTGTCTGCAGTGGGTGCCAGATATCTGCATTTTCATGAACACCCAGAGCACTTCTGATGCTCTAGGCCACATCCTGGGACCCACAACCTGAGGAGCTTTCTCTCTAGCTCAGCATCCAATGAAGCATTATTTCCGTAATGAATCCTTTCTGTGATTTTTCAGCAAATCACTCCTGCCACATCCTAAGAACTTGCATTCTGAACGCTGAAAATTCTGCAAACACCTCCAGGTAGTTCTGCCAGTGAGGGCCCCTGCTGTTTCCAGATGGCCTGGGTGTCAGGGTTACTGCTGAGCTTTACAAACACCAAAGGTCTCCCACCACTAGGGAAGGCCAGGCCCCCTCTTACCCCACTGGCCAGAAATAAGTGCCATGTGGCCCAGTAGGCTCGCCACCTGATGGAAATCCTGTTTATCTCCCACCCTTTTTCGAATGCCCTCCACCCCATTTTTCTCCTAGTGATTATCCCTCTTTGTCTTTTGTCAATAGCTACTGTTTGGGGAGCCTCTCTTATTTGAGTAGAGTTGACACACAATGTTACATCAGTTGCAGGTGTACAACATATCAACTTCTCTAGATGTTACGGTATATGCTGAGAATGTAGCTACAATCCGTCACTAAACAAGGCTATTTACAGTATCATTGATGGTATGCCCTATGATGTGCCCTTTTTTCCCATGACTTATTCATTCTGTAACTAGAAGCCTGTATTTCCCACTCCCCTTCACCCATTGTGCCCCCCCCATCCCTTTCCCTCTGGCAACTATCAGTTTATTCTGTTTCTATAGCTCTGGTTTGGACTTCTGTTTTATTTTTCATTGTTTTTTGGCTTTTTTCTGTTTCTGGAGCCTCTATGTCAACAGTTGGCACCATGTTAACAACATTTCATGTCCTATCTCATTTAGTCTCAAGGATCACCTGGGAGTTCAGGATTGTTTTTACAATTTGGGGAGAACAGAATTCACTGCTGTGGCTGAAAGGAAGAACCCAGAGCTAATATTCAGAATAGGTCAAACACACAGGCGTCAGACAAAGAAAACACAGGCTACCCCAGGTTTTGTGGGAGTGCCTGTGTCCTAGAGCAAGGTAGAGGTATAAATTCCATGGGGACATTTGAGGACCTACAGCAGGAACAAGGAAAAAGGCAGTGGTTATGGATCCCTGAGGCTTTGACTGGATCTTATCTTGACTCTCTCATCCTTCCCCATTCACGGCCCCATCTGTAGCAGCCGGCCCCAGGGCCTTATCTCCTGCTTGCTAACCTACAGAACACTCAGCCTTCCAGCAAAAGGTTCATCCACAGGTGGTTTACTTACTTGGCACCAGAGAGGGCATCCTGGGTATCAGGAGTCAACCACAGGCACTCAGGGACTTGATTCTCCCCAACAGCTCACCTGGTCCAAGTGAAAGCAGAGAATGGAGACATTCAGCAGAAGAGCCTTCCATCAGCTCCCCTGTCAGAAAGTCAAGACCGTGCTGAGCTGAGCAGAGCATCACTTGGCTTTCAGCTACAGCATTTCAGCTTCCTTTAAGCACTGGTTAATGACTCATTCAGCTTACTCAGGGTGGTGAGAGCCCAGACTCAGAGAAATTTAGCTCTAATTCTAGCAATCACTGCCACTGAGGTAGTTAATGTCTCATTCACTACAAGTGGAGTTCTCAGACCTTCCAAGAATCCTGTTTTTCTGGGAAGCCCTAGGAACTATGGATCAGAGAACTTCTATTCACAAAGCATTCAGAATGTGTGAACGCATTCAATCGTTTCTTCCAAGTGGCAAATATTAGCGTATTTTGTATGGGAGGGAAAACATCTAAAGGCAAAGCTATCTCTGTACTCAAGGCAGATTTCAAATGTCTACAGAGCAGTGTTGATAGTACCATGGGTGAAGCCATGGTCAGTTTAAAACGTTTCCCTGAAAGGTAACTTTATAGTCTCAGCTTAGCGAAGGGAAAGATACTGTTGGCATACTGCAAACACGACTTCATATTCAAGACCTACTTATAGGATTTTGGGCAACTACCCTAATTCATGTTCCAGGTCTCTAAATTTCCAGGTCCCGTGAATTTTAAATCTTCTTAAAACCATAGCAAAAGCTCATGTCAACTGCTTGAGTGTAAACAGTGAATAGCACTTAGATTTTGCCATGATGTGTTTTCTGATTAACACTTAAGAGAGTCATGTTCTCTAGAGAAACAGACCCAGTGGGATATCCAAATGGAGACAGATGATGTCTATCTGAAGAAATTTATTATAGGAACTATGGCTTGTGCAGTTTGGGAGGCTGAGAAGGGCCATGATTGGCAGGCCGCAAGCTGGAAAACCCAGAAGGCCAGTGATATAATTCAATACAAGTCTGAAGGCCTGAGAACAACAGGCCGGCTGATGGTCTGAGTACTAGCCTAAGTGGGAAGGTCTGAGAACCAGGCACACTGAGGTCTGAAGGTGAAAGTTGGAGACGTCAACTCAAGTGAGAGAGACCATTTGCCTTTCTGCTCCTTTTTGTTCCATTGGGGCCCTCCATGGATTGGATGCTGGTCACCCACATGGATGAAAGCACATGCTTTTCTCAAGCTCATGCTTGTGGTACTCTAATTAAGAGACAACCTCAAAGAACCAGCCAGAACTGTTATCTCACCAGCTACCTGGGCTCAGTCAAGCTGAACATGAAATTAATCATTATAGAATGAGGCTTTCCTTATTGGTCTTATTGCCCACAAGCCCATATAAAGAACACAGCCCTGCCCCCCAGTCCTTTGTGATGGGGCAGTCATACAGGTGATCTACTACTCCCATCACCATCTTCCAGTGACTCTGGTTGGAGCAGGGTGACACCTATGTCCCAATGCAGCCAACTCATGTGCTGGCTGATGGTGCTGAATTCTCAGGGGAATGGAACCTTCTGGCCCATCTCAAGAATTTGAAACAGGGAACAAAGGGAGGATGATAATACTATTCAAGCAAAAATAAGTAACTAAAAGAGAGCGGCAGAAACCATGAGGTGATTGGAGGTGAAGAGAAAGCATAGCAGGTTTGGAACACAAACAGGAGAGGCAGGAGGTACCCTCAGCAGTGATGTCTAACAGAGCTGGGTCAGTGATGCACTGCTGTAGGACTCGTCCATTCATGCCTGCTGTCCCCAGCAACACGGCTGTCGTAGACCTGGTTCCTGTCTCTAAGAAGCCAGATCATACCATGGTTCCTTGCACTGCATTCCTGGGAAATCCCATTCCTTTATGGCCACGTGTCTTCTTCCCCCAGCTGAGTTTCTAGGAGTCTCCAGATCTTCAAACTAGAAGAACTTAACTCCTGTAATACTAAACACCAGAGTCTGTGGGAACCTGTGCAGGTGCTAATGGAACACATATTGTAAGAGGGGTTTACATCAGTCATAACTGCAGGGACCCCTTCAAATCCCAGCCATTTTGCTAGAAGTCGTCACAACTTCATTCAGGTAAGATAGAATCTTTGTGATCTCCACACTTTTATTTCCTCCCTGGTGGCAGGTTGGACTTGTCTAGGGAGCCTGGACACAATTCAAAGAAGGGAGGCACCCACTTGCATATTAGTCATACCAGAACTTCAACTTATTCCCTTTTCTCCAGATTGCATCATGCCCTTAAAAAAATAATAATAATAATCAAGGGAAGGGGCCCTTAATGATCTTTTTTCTCCTCTTAGTTTAATGCAGGCAGCAAGGGAGAGGAGAATTCGTGGACTAAGCAAGTTGCCGGAATAGCTGTTAAAGTGATGTGTGGAGGGGACAGCAGCAAAACCTGCTTAGTACTCAGAAACACCTGCTGGGAAATATTTTTTCTGCATGGGTTGCAAACAGTATTAAAACAATTTCTTGCCTTTAGCAGAAGAGGAGGGGTGCCAGGGGCGGCTGTTTCTGTCGGCCAGCATCATGGAACAAGACCAGAGAGAATTAAGAAATCAGCAAGAGGTGGGGAGAGGAAGCTGGGGGTCTCTGGCTATGCCAGGCCCTAGAGTGCTGTCAAATTGACCCTTATTCTGCAGCTCTTCAGGGGGTTTCTGGCTCAGGCCATCAGTTCCCACTTGGTCGCCCTCGTTTTGGAGTCTTGGGCGACTTCAGAGTGCTCTCTCAGCCTCAATTCCCTATAGCTGGTGAGGCAAAGGCATTTTCTTATGTGCTGAGGGCTAGGCAAGACATGCACAGCTCCCCCTTCTCTGGGGAGGTCAAGAGCTAACATTCCCCCTTCTGTCTACATTCCTTCTGCCCTAGTTTGGGTTCCAAGCATCTCTCAGCAGAATTATTCAAGTGGCCACCTACCAGGTCTCTCTACCTCTGGTTTCTCTCCTCCTCCCCTCTGTCCTCCACACCAGTGCCATCAACCTCTAAAATGAAAGCAATCCAATCTGGCCAAAGCCCTGCAACATCTATGGGTTTCTTTCAGCCACAGAATTCAGTCCTCAGCTCTCAGCCCTGCTTACCACCATCTGACCCCAAGACACCAATTCATCTTTAAATCTTCCATTAAGCTCATACCATCAATCTATGCTCAGAAGCTCATGTTTCCCTAAGCCTTCCGTGAGCCCCTCTCTCCATGCATTTCTTCTTGCTATTTGTTGTCTCAGGAGAGCCCTTTCTTGCCTACAGGATTCTAAATTCCAAGCCCCAGGAAACTGAAGGAATGATGACATCGTGGATATAAATAGGATATCTGGAAAGGAAAACAACCAGTTCAGACTCCATAACGTCAGGTTTGAGGTGGTATCAGGGCCTCCAAAAAAAATATTCAAGAGACCAGAAACATATTCAGCAGATCCAAAAAGGAGAATCAAAGCCAGTGGGTTAGATTTAGGAGTCATTGACTAGAAGACAATAAGTAGTTATACAATAAACTATTGTGTTCTCTAAGGGAAGAGGTGCTTTTGAGATGGTTCGTCGCTCCACCGTGCAGATCCTTTCTGGTAAGCAAATGTCTCATTTCATGTATTTTTCCTTTCAAAATTTCATCACGTTAATTCAGACCTCAAAAGAACCTGAATAATTACATATGGATGGAGAAAGAGTGACAGACAAGCACCCCCAATGGTGAAACATTTCACGAATACAAATTACGCCTAAATTCCTTTTCAAGATGGCCTCCTCGTCTGGGGGGTTATCATTAGCATATTTTACACAACAGTCCTGAGGAGTAAATTGCATTCTGCTTCTGGTCTGTCCCCAGAACGGACTTTCTCTCTCATTGTGTCCTACTTGCAAACAGTCACATAAATGTTATAAAAGACTATTCTGAATTTTGGACTTTTCTTCTCCTCCAGTTGCTATCCTCCCAAGGGAAAGACGTAAAGAACTAGATGACTTTCATGAACACTTACCCAAGCTAGGAAAGTTTCTTATGTTTTTCATCTCTCATACATATAAAGTGGTTGCATCCATTACAATAGACAGGGTGTAGTCAGGTGACAACCCCCAAAATCTCAATGGCTCACAACATTTATTTTTCACTAATGCTACTTGTCTTTCAACAGTTAGCACTACTTTTGCTCTAGGTCATTTTATTGGGAGACTGAGGGTAACAAAGGAGCAACTGTGTAAGACATTGCTGGTTTCATGGCATGGTGGGGACAATGGTGAATTAAGCAAGGACTCCTCACATTTCTGTGCAGAAGTAACACATGTCCCATGAGCTTACCAATCACAGTTTGTTTCTGCTCACATTTTTGTGACCAAAAGTCAATCACCTATCAACATGACAGGGATATAGAACCATCCCCACCAGAAGGGCAGCAAATATTGTGATCAAGGATACAATTTAGTTGCAAAGGCAAACATCCTATAATAACCAGTTTGCATCTTGATCTCAGCATAGTTCAGGTACATTTGTTTCAACTGCCACCAGATGCCTAAGCACCTTATGCGTGGACAGGCCCAGGAAAGGAGATACAAGGGCACCACGGCCATGCGTGGTAGAATGAGGACAGACTACACTGAGATGCGGCACCTCTCAATTCAGAAGGCCACATAAAGAGCTACATCTGAGCTACATGATGAGTTCTCCAGTTCGGCCCTGAGTGAGAGGCACTGGCAAGAAAGTAGCCTGACCACCACCATCTCCTCCTAAAATCCCAATTTACAGCAACCTTCCTCTGCACACTCTTAATCTCACA
Organism: Mustela nigripes; assembly: GCF_022355385.1. NCBI lineage: Eukaryota > Metazoa > Chordata > Mammalia > Carnivora > Mustelidae > Mustela > Mustela nigripes. The sequence continues at coordinate 45,855,055 of NC_081568.1, read as the reverse complement.
AACTGCTGCGAGTTCATGGGTTGCCTCAGTGCTACTGACATTTCAGAATGGCTAATTCTGTGTTGTGGGAGGCTCTTCTGCATATCATCAACTGTTCAGTGGCATCCCTGACCCCTACCCATTAGAGGCCATTTCCCCAGTTGGCACGCACATCCCCAGTTTCAACAACCAAAAATGCTACTGCACACTGACCAATGTCCCCTGAAGGGTGTAATCATCTCCAGTTGAGAGCCACTGGGTTAGAGACACATAAGGGGTTCAGTTCTTAAGTGTGTTCTCAAATTTAAATGAAGAATTTACAACCTGAATATCATCTACCAGCTCTATGACCTTGATTTCATTTCTTCACCTCTCTGAGGTAAAATAGGGGCTGCAGTGCTTTTCTTAGAGACGGGTTAGAAGAACTCAATAACGTGGTGTAGGTCAATTAATTATCTAGTACACACTGCCAATGAAGAATAAACTTTCCAGCTCAAAATTAGCAAGTAGTAACTCAGTTTTCCCATCTTGTAATCTTCTGATTAAGATAAACAGGTATCACTGTAGAGAATAGAAGAATAAAGGGAAACCTTAGTAGATTAAGCCAGGTGTCCAAACTCACATCTAGCGGGGTAGCAGAGCTAAGACAACACGACCAATCCTCTCAGTCCCAATTCCATCAGCCTTCTCACCGACCACACCACCTCCACCTCCCTAATTTTAAGTTGGTTGTAGCCATTTAAGGACACACCTACCAAGCAGAGCAAAAAGCTTACCAGTAAAGGAAAGCATTTGGGTTATGATAGTTGTTACTAGAAATTGATTTAACTCACAGGTAACACTGACTGATCTACTTTTGATGTGCCTTTCAGGAATCTCTAGGAGGAAAAGCTCTCATCAAAAGGGCCCCATCCTGACCACCTCCAACACCGCCAACAGCATGGGAGCCCAGATCAAAGAACATCTTGTGTGTGGCTTTTCCTTGTCCCACTGAGAATCACTATACCCAGGCTTCCCTCACGGGACCCCGGTACCTCAGAAGCATAGATGTAGACAAGATTCAAATAACTGAATGAGTTGAGGAGGGGAGTAAAGTAGAAAGACTGAATTAGACCATGGTCTATGGCTTTGGGCAAGTGAGTGCCTGCATCCTCCTGTTGCCATTTTAACAAGACCGGAGTCCTCTCAGAACACTAATTCCTCCCCGGATCACTGCTTCCCAGAGCAATAACACAAATCCACCTAACATTTAAGCAAAAGGATATTGAGCTTGGCAGATCGGTACGCTGTATGTTTGCCTCTTGGAGTGATAAGGTCACCCGTTCAAGACCCACAAGGAACAGTGTGTGGACATGGAGAGAGCCACAACATGAAGTGACCATGCCCAGTACAGAAAGTGGAAATGATCTTTGAAGAAACAAAAAGTAACTCAGGAGAATTGAGCCAGATCCTTGTCAGAAACACAGGCTATGAGGTATTTTGGTTGTCATTAACAATCACAAAAAGAAACCGGTCATCCTGCATCCTTGTATTGCAGGGACATAAAAAAGGAGCATTTATGGGGAGCCTGGGTAGCTCAGTGGGTTGGGGCGTCTGCCTTCGGCTCGGGTCATGGTCCCAGGGTTCTGGGATCCGGCACTGTGTTGGGCTTTCTGCCTGCCTCTCTGCCTACTTGTGATTTCTGTCTGTCAAATAAATAAATAAAAATCTTAAAAAAAAAAAAAAAAAAGAGCATTCATGTCTGGAAGCCAAAAGAGGCAAACAGGTTTCCAGCCCTAAAACATTGAACTTCAAATGCTTCATCCTGACCAGGTGATGTTTCATGTCAATCAGCTCATAATCTCTTGAGTCTAACCTGCACCTAATTTTTCAGACAAAACACCCATGTTTCCATCAACTGATCAAAACTCAATGATACAGGAGGAAACCGACACCTTCCCACGTTGTTGATAGGAATTTACATCAGTGCCATCTTTCTGGAGGGCAACTGGGAATTGTCTAGCCCTATCTAAAAGTGAACGTTTCATTTGGAAATTCCACTTTTAACAATTTATCCAAAAGATATATGTGTGCATGGACAAACTTATGGGCACAGCTTTACTCATTGCAGTGTCTTTTGCAATAGCCAAAACCCAAGAACATTGGAAATGTCCATCAAAAACACCGTTCAAACATGCCCATGCAATAGTAATAAGCCATTAAAATGGATGAGGAATGTCCGCAACTACTATGACAGAACAGATAATCTCCAACACGTACTGTTCAACAGGAAAAAAGAGCAAGGTACAAGGTTTCCTGCCGCATGCTACCAACCATTCATGTAAAAACCTAAATCAGATTGTGTTCCTACTTCTACAGAGATTCATGTGTGAACACGTATATACACATACTTACATGCATGCCTATTCATATAGTAGCTCTAAAAGGATGCATAAAGGCATACAAGGAAACACATGGTAACAATAGCTGCCTTCCAAGAAGGGAAGGAGATGTGTCCTTTCAACTCTTTTGCTTTTTACAGATAGGATGGAGAGAAATGTTAAGTTTCTTTTGTAGGTTTCATAAACATGGCAGCCTGAAGAGGCCCTTCAAATCTACACACGCAAATGGCTAGAGGCCACCCAGCTAGAGGGCACACCTGGGATCAAGGAAGAGTCCAGCAAGTATTTTTTTTTTAACTTGCAGTCTATTTTTTTTTTAACTTGCAGTCATTCGTGTACATAGGATACAAATGTTCACATTATCCACTGTAGTTTTTTCCCATCCTAAGGCATATTAACCTTGAATCCTCAGAACCTTCTTGAGCTCCTTCAGCTCACCACTGGTCTGCAGTGAAAATTAATTTTCAAATTTGTCCCAGAAAATAGGATTTAGAAGGAAATCCACTCACTGAGGGACAGCGTGTTCAAGTCAAATACAAAAGTTTTCCTGAAGTGGACGGTGCGCTCTGAAAAAAATCAGAGCCAAGGCCAATCACAAAAACACACTTTCTCAATGGCGGTAAGGGGAGTTGTTTGGGGGCACAGCACTGTGGGGGGGTCTTCGCTCACACCCCCACCTCACCTGGTTAAGGCTACATGTCACACCCTCCAGCCTACCACTGACCATGCTGTGTTCCAATCGCCTATTAACTCATCTGTCCCTCATTCTGGATCATGGGCTGCTCGGGCTCAGGGGTCACATCATCACCCTGGCCCCAAACCCTCACTCAGGATGTGGCAAACAGAAGATACTTTTTAAACATTTACTGAATCGACTGCCCAGTTTCCCAGCAATGCATGCAGTGCTCGTCAAGCATTCTGGGCGCTTGTAACCTTTCATACAATACTGAACGTTGCTACCCTTTGCTGTTTTAGGTATCCTTTCGCATCTAATTCCGGTCTGGGGAGCCAGGGCTCTAAAGGATAGAATGCACACGTGGAAGCTGGACTCATGACAGCTGGCTTACCTGTGGCAAGTTACTTCGTATTCTGGAACCAGTTGTGTCACCCATGCAACAGAAATGTTGTCACCCACCTTGCTAGTTTGTGGTGAGGAGTAAATGAGATCATGTTGCTGCCTGCCTTGCACACGGCAGCCGATGAAAAGGGGATGGTTTCTGTCTTCATCTTCCACATCCAAAAGAGGGGGGTCCTTCCAGAGAAGGTCTTCCCCTACTCACCTTGCCCCATCCACATGCTCCCCGCGGTACCTTGTGCAGCCTGAGCGTTCCACAAATGAGAGAAAATACTCTGGATGCAGCAGGCATTGGAAGCCAGGTTGTAGCTGATTGCTTAGCTGAGTGTGGAAAGGCAGGTCAGCTCAGCGCTGAGTCTTGGTTTCCTTTTCTGTAAAATGGATAGGTGAATGCTGATCTCTTGTAGTCTGGCAACTGTGAAATGAGATGAGACATGGAAAGTAGGTAAAGCCTGAGCAGCGAGTGTAGGATGTGGTAGCACTTTTATTACCTGTAATAATACAGAAAATCCTTTGCACACGAGCTTTGCGGTATGAACGCAGCTCATGTTAGTTTTATGATTTCCCTTTGGAGTAGAGACAAGAGGCACAGAGAATGAGGTGATGCATTGCATGGAAGGTAACGTGACAGCAGACCCTCCTTGAGGCCCCATGTTCAGCCCTCGATGAGAAGAGGGATTTGTCTGAGTAACTAGATCGTTACAGTCCGAGCCACAGTCCGAGACAGCTCCAGCAGGATACACTGGAAGTTTACACAACTGCCCAGGAACCTGGGACATCTATTTCCCAATTCATGGATACAGAAACTGAGGGTGAATTACTCAACCAGGAAAACTAAAAAGTTAAGCTTATCTTTACACCTAGGTCTTCTGGACAATTAGCTCAATGCTCTTTCCACTAAATCATCTGCCTTTGAAAGAAGTGATCAGAACCTCCCCACATAATAGATGACATTTCTCAAAGTATAATTTCAAGAAGTTAAACTATTACCTCCCCATATAAATATAGAATGAACATATATGCCAACAACTTAACTCATTAAGGAGGAAAGCAGCTGGATGGTTCAAAGAGCATCTGAGGAAAAAAGAGATTCATACAGATAAGAAACATGCCCAACTATGTTTTTTACATTTCCTAGGTTGGAATCCTATGGAGCAATAAATCTGTAACCTTTGAGCTCCTCACCATGAGTGGACAGGAATTATTTGAACCTTGATCCACATATTACTACATAATAGCACAGGATCTGGCCCATAATAAACAAAGGTACATACCCTAGAAATACGCAATCCTTGGGTGAGCTAGTTCAACTGTTCTCCAACAGAACGTTGAAGGAACAAGCAATTATCTTTTTGCAAGTCTGAATAATCTCTTAAACATCTTAAATGCACTTACTTTTGGGCAAGCATTGCGTTAGCAATTCATGTATATTTCTCTATGTGACACTAACCACAGCCCTAAGACAGAGTTACTGTCATTATCACATTTGTATAGATTAGAAAAGTGAGCCACAGATGCATTGGGGGACCTGCCCAAGGTCAAAGAGCTAGTCATTTGTATAGAAGGGATTTGAACTCAGGATGACAACACAACCTTCATCCTTAAGTAATACGGCATTTTGCCTTACCAAGATAGGGTAGTGTGGCACTCAGCTGTGAAAACGGGGATTTCATCTCATCACTGTTGAATCTCTAGCACCTAACTCAGTGTTTAACAGATGAACAATTACTAGTGTTTGTAGGTTTTGATTTTTGAGCCCAGAGCCGGAACGAAGGAAAGCCAGTACCCACACCATGAATTCCAGGGTCAGCACAGGCTGAACATTGAGCTTATGGATGAACTACTAACTTGAGATTTAGTGCTGAGCTACACAGAAACATACCTACTAAGTGAACAAAGGAGACATGGCCCTGCCTTCACAGAGTTCACAGTACAAGGAGGAAACAGAGGTGAACAAGAACTGATAGAAAACAGGACACATACAAGCACTGGGGGAACACAGAGTGCCGGGAACACCACTATATGGGGGCTTCGCGTGCTCAGGTGACCAGAGTCATTGGAGAAGGACACTTCTCTGTCACTGTTTGGTCCTTAGGAGCCATTTCAGACTAAAGGCAAAGATTAGCCTAGTAGGGTCCTTATAAATGTCCTCATCGAAATATTGTAGGGATTGGGACAATCTGGGAACAACAGATGCAATGCCATCTAGAGCAGATATACCACCTTATCAAAATTTCCAACACGATGGGCCATGGTGCATGTTCAAATAGAACTTGATCAATGCATCCATTTAAATGGACAAGGTGTGGCTTCGTTTTATAAAGATTAGATGAGACCAATAAAATAACCTATAAGGTAAAAAGACCTACTTAAAAACTTCACCTCGAGGCTGAGGAGGTGGAAGTTGGCACTGAAACGGTCACTTGCTCAAAGAAAGTAGCCCACTGACGCCCCTGACTGATGTCAGACTATAGAGAAAGTATGTTCGAGCAAGGAGAGAATGGGGTCTCTCCAGGAATAAGAATGGAGGAGCCATGCTTTTATGAGTACTGACTCATACCTCCTCCTGAGAAGAGAGCCTCTAACCAGCTATAATGAACAAAATGGGACCCGTGGAAGTCACTGAGGAAAAGCAAGGGAAGCAGCAGGGAAGAAGCCAATGACATATTTTATTCAATTAAACCTGCTCTTTGTTTAAGTCCTTTTGGGCTGTAGCTAATGTAGCATGGGCCAATGGACATGGAGCTAGCGCCAAGGCTTCCTACGATCAACTGACACAAGGGCAGATGTACCGCCTACTCTTCTCCAGGATTTATAGTGTAGAATTCCATGCACCCCTCAAGGCTGGACGATTCCAAATGTGTCTGATCCACCTGGTGTTCCTGAGAGCCTAGCACAGTGCCTGGAGCACAGAAGGGATGCCACATAGGCTTATCCTCTCCAGGCACATGCCCTCTTGGGCACTTTTGACTGGACAGGTCCCATTCTAGAAGATGGGCAGAAACGAGCTGCATGTCACACCTCTCAGCTTAAAGAAGAGCTTTGGTTACCTCACCCTGACAGAAAGTCAATGAGAAGCCATGAGATTTGTGGAGCCTGGCTTTAGCAAGCTGAGATGGATGGCCCAAGGCCAGGCTGGCCTCTGGGGTAAGGTGGCATTGGGCCAGTGAGGAGTTCTGGGAGGGTGATGTGGACAAAGCTCCGTAATTTTTAATGCAGCTCTGAGCCCTTTCTGAAGGGAATTTACTTCCAAGCTTTGATCTTGGGTCTTTGTAGCTGAGGTCTGCATCTTTCTTTTTTTTTTTTTTTTTAAGATTTTATTTATTTTATTTGACATACAGAGATTACAACTAGGCAGAGAGGCAGAGAGAGAGAAGAGGAAGCAGGCTCCCTGCTGAGCAGAGAGCCTGATGTGGGGCTCGATCCCAGGACCCTGGGATCATGACCTGAGCCGAAGGCAGAGGCTTTAACCCACTGAGCCACCCAGGTGCCCCCGAGGTCTGCATCTTTCAATAGTGAGAACTCTAAGTTGGCTTCTGAGAGGGGGTAGGATAGGATTGAAGGTTGGGTTTATATGTGTGGGGTTTTTTTGTTTGTTTGTTTGTTTGTTTGTTTGTTTTTAAGTTCTTGAAGTTTAAGCTATACCTAATTCTTCAGACATGCTCACGCAACACTGATTCAAGTAGCTTGAGTGTGCAAAGATCTATAAAACCCAAACTGGGGCTTCCCATAAGGTGTATTTACCACTTCGAAATAGTCTATTTCCAATGTGTGTATGGTAATGGGAGGGGGGATTTAGGTTTCCAGGTTCTAGAATTTTAAGTTAAATGCCAAACACCACCTAGGGCAGAGGTGGACACCTGTTTTTGCAATAAAGTTTTATTGGAACCCAGCCACGCGGCTTCCTTCCCGGCTATCTTCGGCTGCTTTTACACTGCAACAGCAGAACTGAATAGTGTGACCGCATGAGCCACAAAACCTCAAATAATCACTACCTGGCCCCTCATGGGGAAATGCTGCTGACCTCCTCCCTGGGATTCCCACACATTCTGCGTTCTTCCCGGGTGAACAACAACGGAAATTTCCTTGGCTTACAAACTTAAACAGAACTTTTTTGCCTGTGATAAAGAACATGTCCTCAACAGTACTCAGTGATAATTTTTAACTATTTAACCAAGACATTTTGATTTTTTCCCCCCTTACTCCCAAGTCTATGGCAGCCTCTGAGCTTTTTGTTCCAAAGCAGGAGAAATCTTTGCCAGGCTTCAGCAAGACAATAAACAGGCTTGGAGTCCAGGCTGTTTGGAGATTCTCTAAATTCTTTAAAATTCTTCTAACTCCCCATTTAACATCACCAGAGTCTGGCCGCTGCTTTTCTGAACAGTGATCTGTGCCTGACACCTGATGGTCAGTTACACCCAAATAAAGGAATCATGTTTTTCCAGCACTGGAGGGATTTTGGAGCCCTGGCTAAAAGGAAACTATACAGAAGCTCCTTGTTCAGTGACTTCATAGACATAACTTCTGATTAATGCTGGTTCCCTCTGCTGCCATGGCATCAGTTTCCAAAATCCCAGGCTAAATGTTCATCTTCTGGTCTGAGCTCAGCTGCTTCATGGTCAGAAGTAAGGGGTGGATGAAATTCACAAAGGGTAATGGAGGAAGTGGTGGTTAAAAAAAAAAAAATTAAGGGGCACCTGGGTGGCTCAGTGGGTTAAAGCCTCTGCCTTCAGCTCAGGTCATGATCTCAGGACCCTGGGATCAGCCCCACGTCAGGCTCTCTGCTCAGCAAGGAGCCTGCTTCCCCCTCTTTCTCTGCCTGCCTCTCTGCCTACTTGTGATCTCTCTTTATATCAAATAAATAAATTAAATCTTTTTAAATTTTTAAATTAAATCGGGGCATCTGGGTGGCTCAGTCAGTTAAGAGACCAACTCTTGATTTCAGCTTAGGTCCTGACCACAGGATACTGAGCTCAAGCCCCATGTTAAGACCCACACTGGGCTCCATGCTGGGTATGGAGCCTGCTTGGGATTCTCAGTCTCTCTCTCTCTCCCTGATCCACTCCCACCCCAACCATATATTCCTTACTCTCTCTCTCTCAAAAAAAATTTTTCTTAAAAAAAAATTATTGAACTTACACATACAAACACACACACACACACACATGAAAAACCAACTTACCACCCAGTACACTTATGACGAGTTTATTTGGTCTTTGAATCACTTGTTCATTTATTCATTCAAAAGGTATTTAATAGGCACCTACAGCACATCTAGCATTGACCTAAATTCTGGGCACACAGAAGTTATCACGACAAAGAATGGCTCTATCTCGTGGGGCTTATGTTCCAATCGGAGGACTGATAAACAAGCAGAGGGAACATTACAGGTTGTCATCAGTGCTGTGAAGGAAACCACCAGGGTGAAATTAAAGGGAACCTTCTTGGAATGCTCATTGCCTAGAACAGTTCCTGGTACACAGGCTAGGGACCACTTGTTTTTTGTTTTTTTTTTTTTAATATTGAATATAAAACCAATTGTTTAAAGTGCTATATTTGCAGTCACTTCTATGTGGGCAGCTCACGGTAACTTCAATTTGCAGAACAAGAATAATAAGAAGTGAGGAAAGGCCTAGAAAGCACTCTTCCTCCAAGAAGATGAAGATAAGGACAAATAAGATAAGGACAAATCATTCTCCTTCCATGAGAATTTTTAAGCTGGTTTTTTTTTTTTTTTAAGATTTATTTAATGATTTTAGAGAGAGAGAGAGAGCACAAGTGTGTGGGGCAGAGGGAGAAAGAGAGAATCTTAAGCACGCTCCACAGTCGGCTGGGATCACAACCTGAGCCAAAACCAAGACTCAGATGCTCAACTGAATGAACCACCCAGTCGTCTCCTCCTTCGAGAGAACATTAAGGACAACGGACGTAGTGTACAAAGACCTCTGTCAGCAAGCTAATCTGGAAATCCAAGCTGAGCTCTGTAGTTAAGAGAACAAAATCCAGTCAGATATCCTGGGTCCAAGACCAGACTGATACGTACTCATTATAGAACTCCAAGTTCTTAACTTGTCCAAGGCTCAGTGCCTCTCTAAGCTTGGTATAAAAATAGTATCCTCCTCTTACTAAGAGGATTCAGTGAAGTAACATTGTGAGAACCACTTAGCAATGAACCGCACATGTCTGTGCATTCAATAAATGCTATGGTCCCTCGGCCTCTGTGTGCTAGTCTCCTTGTCTATGTAAGGATGATAACAAACAATACATACCTTATTGTTGTGAGGGTGTTGAGAAGATTAAAGGAACATTTAAGCAGCTATGACAGTCAGAGCTCAGTAACGTTAACTAGTATTACTGATCAGACTCTCTCTCTGGAACAATGGAAGTAAACTCATCCCTTTTAATACAGAAGGAAGGAATTTGAGCCCTGGATGTCTGAGCAAATTCTGCAAAGCAATCTGATAAGCTAAGTCAGACCTACCTGGACCCGTGCTTTCCTTGGTAGAAGAGATTCCTCATTCATAATGAAGTGGGGAAGTCAGCATTATTCTAAATATTCTAAATATCTCATTATTCTAAATATCTCTAAGTATCTCAGGGTTTGGATGCCTGGTGCACATTTGCACCTCCTCTGAGGTGATTTTTTCCACTCTCATTTCGGGATGACCCTCTTCCTTGCTTTACTATACCATCTCCTCAGTTGCCACTATCGCAAGAGAGCCAAGACTGGAATCACCCTTGTGTTTTATCTCTTCACTCTGGAAGTTCATTACTGTACTAGAGTGGAAGTTCCATGGAGGCAGGGGCCATACTGGTTTAGATCCTACTGTGTACCCAGTTCTGATGGGGTGCTTGGTGGGGGGGAGCTTGGGCTGTGTCTGTATCAGAGATGCAAAATTGAAGGGATGCAGAAAAGCGGAAGAAATAGGTGGTGAGCGGCTAGGGGTCTTGGCCCAGCATGAGTACCCCGTCCTCCCCACCTTCTGACACGGGTATAGCCGTGATCCAGGTACAATTGCTTGTGGTATGAGGATAGGTAGATGGTTTCAGCTGAGCCAATTAGTCCTCCCACCAGTCTTTCTGGCTAGAGCTGGTAAGAAAGTTCCCCCAACACCCACCCCCACACCCCACTGCAAGTTAGGAAAATAAAAACCTAGAGCTATCTGAAGGCACACTGTCCCCTGCATGGGGAAGAACCTTATCTGGAATAGAAGCAAGATAATGACACACAAAAGGTATTAAAGGAGAAATAAGAACTTAGAGCCCATGTCCCCCTATCTAGTCACCAGGGTCCCTCTATACCTGCCACTTCCACAATCTATACCAGCGAAAAAAGAGAACTCAACAGTGGTTAGAGTAGTAAAAATATCTTATCCAGGACTATTAGAGTAGGGGACAAGAGACCTCAATATAGGACTGGGGTCATTTCTGAATAAAGCATAGACAAGTAGAAATTTCTAGCCAAGGAGCAGGGTAGGGGTCAGTGGATGGAAAAATACCTAGAGAAAACGTCAAGGGTTGGAACATCTAGCTGAATCAACCTAACAAGATCTTTACTAAGACAGGCCAGGATCAGCAGATATCACCTGGGGGGAGGGGGGAGACAGTAGAGGTTGGGGAGCCCCATTAGATATCGGGACTGATCAGAACGGGGACTCTTGATAAACTTACTTAGGTGTTTTGTTTTGTTTTGTTTTGTTTTGTTTTTTATGAACACTGGGTTTTACAAGGAAGGGCACAGACAGGCCTATGAGAAGGTAAAGGAGCCCAACTAAACCTTGGTCAAGCAGAGAATCTTTATTACATTGGCCAATACATTCTCCATTTCCTAAAATAGTTCATGTTGCCTTTCCTTCTTTATATCCAAAAGTCTAAAAAAGATCATCAGGCTCATTGATGACAATAAATATGACAACTAATACTTGTTGAAGGCTTACTCTGTATCACACTACGTTAAAATTTTTTTGTGCATCATTTCATTAAATACTCTGTGGAGTAAATACTAGAAGTTCCCCCTTTTCACAATGGTGGAAATAAGGACAGAGGAAGCAAGTAATTTGCCTAAGCTCAGAAGGTGGCAGGACATAGATCCAAACTATGTTTACCTAATATCAGAGCCTAACACAGACACAGACCAATGCCTATGGGTCTCCAAGTAGAGTTCCTAGACCACCTGCATTAGAAAGACTTCCAGTGCTCCCGTAAAATGCAGACCACCAGATTCCTCCATCATTAAACCTCAACATAGGGATTAAAACTACAATTCAGGAGCTCCTGGGTGTCTGCCTTCGGTTCAGGTCATGATCCCAGAATCCTGGGATCCAGCCCCGCATCGGGCTCTGAGCTTGGCAGGAAGCCTGCTTCTCCTCCTCCCACTTCCCCTGCTTGTGTTCCCTCTCTCACTGTCTCTCTCTCTGTGTCAAATAGATAAATAAAATCTTTAAAAATAAATGAATTAATGTATAAAAATAAACTACAATTCAGTAAGTTTGTTGAGAGGGGCACCGAAAAAGACACAAGAATATATTTTCTGGGTAATACATCCTCACTGTTACACTCACTATTCACCAAAATGAATCTGTGTAGTGAGTGGTACTATTATTTCAGTCCTTCATGGTAGAAGGGACCATATGAAGAATAAAGAGAAAGAAGGGTCCCAGGACGAATGGACAAGAATCAGGAGACCATCTGCCCCAGTCTTACCCCTTCTCCATCCCCAGCTGGAGCCACAGACTTCGTAAAAGCAAACCTAAGGGAAACAAGTTTAGCAACTTGGCTTGCAGAGTATTATTAATAATTCTCCCCCTTGTCTACCTTGCGTGTGGCTTAGGACCCCACGGAGTTAAAATAAGGAACTTACTTGTAAAGACTGCTTAACCAACAATTTCAGACAGATCCTCTGAAAGCACTTGGAGCTCTAAGAAAAATCAAGTGAGATATAATAACAAGAATTTATTAAGTGCCAGCTCAGTTCTGCCTTGGTCACTTTTTCTCTGAATTGCTTTGCTTTCTCTCATTCTGGAAAGACATTTTCATTTTATTCTCACATTCAAGTTTGTTGGGGTTTTTTTCCCCCCTGGAAGTAATGCTTTCCGACTGCTCCTTGTGTTTTATTTATTATACTTCAGCCACCATTAAGTCCCTCCCCAGAAAGGTTTTATCTATATGTTGCAGATTCACCTTTCCTGTGACCCGCCGCGAGGTGATGATGGGCAGCTGTCCTCATTATTTTGTTACTCTGCACCAGCAAGCACGCATTTCCACAGGAAGGGAGAAGGGGAGGGAAAAATGGCTAAGAATGCTGTGGTTTGGCACCTGACTCACAGGAGCAACAACAGGAGATCATGTTGGGTTTACAGTTCCATCCCTAATCCACTCGTTTTGGTTGCTACTGCTGCTAAGAGATCCGGAATCCGTTTTCTGCCATAGCTGTGGCCCCTCAAGTCAACCCAAAGGAAACAAACCCTTTGAACTAAAAAAAAAAAAAAAAAAAAAACCCTCTAGGAATTTTAATGGGGTACATGGTAGCCAAATCACTAGAGGAATAATCTCACACATTTTTTCCAATCCCAGCAAGATATGGTGTCTCCTGATTGCCTCCAAACCTCACTGCTGCCACCCCCACCAATCACCATAGAACCCACCAGAGGAAGGGGAAGACATTTTCTCCTATGGAATATGTTCGGGGTCTTGCTCATCACGTTATTTTATGATTTACATCACCACCAAATAGGCTTTAGCCAAACTCTGATTTCTACCAATACCAAACAGACACTGAAACACAAATATTTAAAACCCTAAATAGCCAAGTCTAATATATCTTATCAAGTATGCTACCCCCAAGTTTCCAGAATGTAACAGAGACATCTGAAGACACTCAGAAACAAGAGGAAAGCCATTTATCACCTATATGGCCCTTCAAGGCTGTTTTGCGTTGAAGAAATAGGGTCAGACAAGTAGAGAATGGTAGGGAAGGAGGTATTAGAAATCCGTTTTCCTGTTTCACTTCAATTCTGTTTGGATATTAAATCTCTGAAATATGACTTATTACTCCACAATTCCTTTTTCTGACTTGGACTCCTAAAGCAACAAGTGGAGCAACAATGTTCTGCCATTGTTTTCACTGGCCATAATAAATGAGAATTACCTCCCCTCAACCAACGCTCCTTGGCCATTTTGCTGACATGAATTTGATAAGGGACTTTGCACAGTGACAGGTAATAGGAAACCTCTGCCTAGCCCTGCAACAGGCAGGTGTCACGCTGCCTGCTAATGACCTGGAGTCTTTTAAGCCTCCCAGACCTGAGGACTACATTCTTCATGCCCATGCCATAAAACTGTCTAACCGCCTGTCTCAACAGACTACATGAAGTTCACTCTTGATACAATCAGAGATGGAGAGCAGACTCGGATCTTACCTGGAAAAAGCTTCTTTCTCAGGCTCCAGTTGGTTCTTTCCTATTTGGGAGAAACCGAATTCTCTCTCCTAAGGGGTTGTCTCTTTCGCCTATCAAGTTATTGATGCAACTTTGAACAGTTTTGGTGGCCCTTGTGTCTGTTCTGTGATAGGTCCCACATATTCCTTTCATTCTATCACATTGGTCAATAGATAAGCCTAACTTCTCGTCACTTAGAACATCCATCTTCATAGTTATTCTTCTTTCCCTGCAACATACAGGGCAGTACTTCCCACCCTTTTTAACATCATAGCACAGATGTAAACTGTTTACTAGAGTAAACAGATGAAGCTACTAGAGGTGGGAGAAGACTAGTCCTGGGACTCTGGCAAATCCTTATCCCTGCCTGAATCCCCCTCACCCCCAACCAAGGGCTAAGGAATCAGTAACTTAACACACCTGTAACTCATCAGGATACATGTATGCCAAGGCACCTGGTTGAGCAAGCGGTGGGAGCAGGGAATCTGAGCTATTACACTTGAACCAACACTAGGCTAAGCCATGAGGACACAGCATTAACAACCACCGTCCTGGCCCTCTTGGAGTTTACAGCCAGATAAAGACAATGAGTAAATTATTTCAAGAGTAACAAGGGCTACCCAAAAGGGAAATTATGGGGGTCGCTCAAGCACAGAACAGGAAAACCACCTAAACTGAGAAGCCTATTAGAGCTCAGTGAAGGCTGGAAGTGATCCAAAACAACTGGGTGAGGATTTAGCCCAGTGAGAAGGTGAGAAATAGATTTAGAGACAGGACACTCCACGAAGGATTAGCTACACTAATCTGTTCTCCTTTTCTTTTTGAAATAGTCCTATCTGACCCCTTATGCTCTTTGAGATCATTAACCATAGGGCTATTGTTGCATATGGAAGATACTTCTGAGATAAGAATTTGCCAAATACTTTACAATCTCCCTGACATTTACATGCCATTCACACATTGTCTATTACAAAAGAAAAAAAAAACCACAACTTTCTTTTGAGAGCTGCAAAATACTGACAAGAGGATTTAGGGAAGCTTACCATTTACTGAGTGTTAGATACATGCAACTCATTCTGCCCCGCCTATTTAAGGGAACTTTACCTCTGGACTCCCCACAAGAATGTTACAAAGTAGATACTGTGTGTTTCCTTATTTGCAGAAAGAGAAACAGAGACTGAGACAAAAAGTTACTTACCCAAGGTTGGAAGTGGTGTAGCTCCAGTGGAAAGCCGCGGCTTCCCCTATCAGGCAATACTGCCTCCATCACAAGGAGACCAGAAAAGGGACTAAAAAAGGACTTGACAGCCAACAGGAACATTCATTTTCCAAAAAGAATATTCACGTGCTGAATGCTCAAGACCACAGCATGTGCCTCTCCGGATGGAAAGCAAGAGCTCCGGCCTGGGACCGCTGCTGGAAGGGACCCTTGCATTCTGAAAGGTAAACTGATACTTGCTTTCTATGTGCAGAGAGCATCAAACGGTTACAGAAGTGCAGGGAATGATGTACAAAACCAGGTAGAATCTTGGAATGACAGGGCTTGCCATTTGAAAGTGAGCCCTGAGAATAGAAAGATCTGGCTGTTTGGGTTCTTTGGCAGGACTGAGTTTTGGCGTCTGAGACGGGGTCTTTTGTAACACACATGTTCTCTATCTGGAGCGTGATCAGAACCCCTGGTGGGCTTGTTGAAATACAGATTTCTGGGCCCCACCCCCAGAGCTTCCGATTGGTAGGTCTGAGCGTGGTCTGAGAATTTGCGTTTCTGACGAGTTCCCAGGTGATGATCCTAATGCTGGGCCAGGGCCACACCTTGCTCAGGCCTCGCTAGGGGAAGTGATCTGCTCGTACCACATAGCCAGTTTTTGACACAGTCGGAAGTCTTCCGTCTCCAAGCACGTGGTGCCTCTACGATTTCTCTTCTCTTTACCCCCATCTAATTTTTTTTGATATATTGTTTTTTCCTTCATAAGAACAGAAAGCTTGTCCATCACTAGAATAAATATGTGGGGTTAGGAGTGATTACGTTGAAAAATAGAGCAGCACCATGCTTCTGCAATAAACCATCTTGAAGTGCAACTTAAATCCTAGTTTTCTCCTCATATTTAACTAGCACTTTTATGTACTCTACTTTGCCCAAGGTCAACACCAAGGAACTTCAGGAAAATCCTCCACTGGGACGCCTGGAGGGCTCATTCGGTTGAAGGTCTGCCTTTAGCTCAGGTCATGATCCCAGGTCCTAGAATTAAGTCCCATGTCAGGCTCCCTGCTCAGTGGAGAGTCTGCTTCTCCCTCTGCCTCAGTCCCTCCCCCCACTCACATGCTCTCTCTCAAATAAATAAATAAAATCTTCAAAAACATCCTCTGGTTTGGAGTCAGGCATCCTAGTTTTCCATGTAAACCTTAAGACTCCTCTTCTTGCCTTGTGTAGGCAGTGTGTCAAAGAAAACAAGAGCCCGGGTCCAGTTCTGGCTTGGCTTTAGGCTGTCAGTCCCTTCTTCTGGCCTCGGGGCTTTTTTCTTATAAAATGAGGAGTGCAGCCTGTGAGGTCCCAATCCAGCGCCAACTTTCCACAGAGCCAAGTAGAAGCAGAAGCAACATGCCTGAATGACAATGAATTCTGTTTATATCACATGCCATATAATATATATAATTTAACCACTAGGAAGGAAACACAGAATCCTGGCAGAATAGTGTTGGGGTGATGGTAGTGAATAGAAGGCAGTAAGAGAGGTGGGGAGCCATCTGGGGCTGGAGCCGGGGCCGAAAAGAGGAGGAGAACAAATGAGTGGGCACATTCACAGTGCTGCGTTCTGTTTCTCCTACTTCCCCTTCCCTCCAGTGAATACACAGATCCATGACACATAGAAGGATTTTTTTAAGACCACTTTATTTATAACGATTTCTCATTTATGCTTGGCAAAGAGACCAGAGAGGCAAAGCATGTTCGAGCATTTTTACAAGAAGAAAAGATGCTGTGGAGGACACAACGTATTGCTCATTAAAGGAAAATCCACTCCCTGTGTAGCTGCGAAACATATGCCAACCAGAAATATTATTAAGCCAAATTTGCTCCCATTTAGGTAAAAGGATGAAACTGTCAAAAGTCTACAGTGCTATCATTTCAGAGTTAACACCTGTCAAGGAGGAAAGGAAAGAATCTTAGATGCATAATCTGTCTGAGAGTCAAGGTCAGAAGCGAGCGGGTCCTTCTTATTTTATTCATTTTTCCACAGGTACGAAAAGATTACATCTAGCAGATGGAGGCTTTTAGCATAAAATAAGCTCCTGTGGCTGCATTTACTTGCAACAACAAGAAATATATGGCTACAGATGGCCATCTGTTTCTTAATTTTAAGGTGGAGGGTAAAGAAAGTTTTTCAACTTTAGTTTTTGGATTTACTAAATAATCATTATTATTGTTAAATACAGACATCACTAACAACTCCCTTACTGCACTGCTTGTCATCTAAGATCTTGCATATTGCATGAAGGTTTTTGCCAAAATGGTAATACCGGACGTCAACATACATATTTCAATAAGGTGGTGTTGTTTTTTTTTAATGACCATGTTTGCAAATTGGCACCCATTCCTGTTGAGAGCTCAGTCTGCACTAGTGCGTTTTTCCTTGCTCTGAATGATTTATTCACACAGAAATGGGGCTGTTCCTGCAATTACGGGACATGAAAAGCTGATGGGATTTACCGCATTTATCCTGAGATTTCCAAATAAGACCACGGTGATCAAGAATAGAAAGTTAAGGCCAGACAAAAAAGACGTGTGCCTCGTGACTAACGAAAAACTTCTATGGGGCAGCCCTGCAGAAATTAAGGGGCCTAGATGTGCACACCTTGGCTCCTGAGAGGCAGACAGGGCTGCTTTGAGTATGGCACTTAGAACCCACTCTGGTGGGAGGAACAGCACAGCAGAGCTCAAGGGAACGGTGAAAGGGCCGACAAGCCAATCGAAGTGGTCACCTGCGATGCTATTCAGAATGGAAGAACTCGAGCCAACCTGACACCCGGGGTGAGTAACGCTCCATTCTGTAGGTCCTCATTTCTTGTGCCAACTTATCACGGTGCACCGAGAAGCTCCGAGTCCCTTCAGCCAATCATGTCCTCGATGGGACACTTCCCACTCGGTGGGAAGCCTGGTACAGCAAAGCAGAACGAACATAAGTGCTGCGAAAAAAATCTGTGCCGTGAACCTAAGGGACAGCGAGCAAAGCCCAAAATAATACAGTTTCGCTAGTTAGATGCTGTCTGGGGTTTTCCCAATGCCAATTTTGGAAGTCAGGCTACAGAGCGTTGTCAGAAAATCTGAGAGTAAGGATTCCCAAGATAGATTCCCGGGCTTCTCCCCCACCACCACCACCCCGACAGAGAACAGCAAGATGGATCTAGTCCCCCAGCACTCTGCGCTCATCAGACTCTTGCTAGTGTTGTCACTGGAAGGGGACGGGTTTGGAACATGGGCAAGGCTAATAAATTAAAACAGATTTGTCTTATTTCTCTGATATAGGTCTGCAGATCCATAATCTCACAGTAAGAAACGAAAATATCCAGCTAGCAGGGTTTTGCCTCCCGAACCAAATTAACAGATGCAAAAGACAACATTTCCTGCTTTTCAGAGGTCTGAGTCATCCGGGCTGCTGCCAGATGGACACATCTTAACATATTGTCATCTCCTTGGATTCAATATTAAATAATAAAGCATTTAAGCAAACTGTGTCCTGGAAACTAAAGATTTAAACTTATTACTGTCTCAGAAGAATGTCATTGTAGGCTTCTGCAACTTAAAATAGTACCACCAGTCCAGCATGGGAACTAATGGGAGGCTCACTACTCCTCCCTGCTAACCCTGTGCCACTGGGGGCCAGCCCTGCTTATTACAGCTTTCTTCTTCTGTTAGGCCAAAAGACCTGGCCTCCTGTAACTTCAGAAAAATAAGCCTGACTTGCTGTCAGTAAACTTGGAGCTCCATAAATCAATAATTTTCACAGGCCAATCCTTTATATCGATGTTGATAACATGGCTATGTCGACACCAAACTTCTTTCATAAAATAATGACCTATACTGGCCTTTACCACCACTTTATGCAAAGCAACAGTGGGCCTTAATTTCCTAAAAACAAAACAAAAGGATCTGTTCAGGGAGTGGAATTTTGTTGATTCTTAACCTCTGGGGGTATTCTGGGAACCAGTATTTTGAGGTTCTGGAACTGCACTGTTCCATATCGTAGCCACTAGTCATGTGTGGCTATTTTAATTTATATTAATTATAATGGCATAAAATAATTCAGTTCTTTAGTCATGAATGCCCTATTTCAGACCCCCAGACCCATGGCTAGTGGCTACCATATTAAATAGCATAGCATAGAACATTTTCATGATTTCAAAATTTCTTTTAGACAGAGCTGCTTCTTAAGTTCAAATTGGAAGGAGCCTCTTAGGTCACTCTAGTTCTACAGGCCATTTCAGCTAGAGCGTTTTGTATAAAATTCCTAACAGAGTGTAAAAATGAAACTTGAGGAAGGGGAAGCTAAGATGTGTAAGGTCTTCCAAGAGCAGTTTACCAAAGTGGTTAAGATCCCAGGCTTCAGGATTTGACGTTCATTCAAAACCTACCTTCTACCTGCTCCTCTAAAATAGGAGCATGTCATTTCATCTCTCAGCCTTGGATTCCTCGCTGTCCATGACCTAGCCACACACTCTCCCCATTTCCTTCTTCCCCAGTAACAGAATCCAATTTATTTCAGTAGCTGACAGAGATCTCTTGGTTTCAGAAGAATGGATCTCACCATAGATATAGAAGGCACAGTTCTATAATAGTGGGATGTTAGGGGAAATCTTCTGGGAAGAAATTTCCTTTCCAAATAAAAAGACAACACCTTGTGAGGAGCAAACTTTGACTCTTCCATCTCTTCCCTGCTGTGTGGACATAATGCCTGGAGCTACAGCAGCCATCTTGCATCCATGAGGTGTCAGGCATGAGGATAAAGGCCAGCATGCTAAGGGTGGAAGGACAGAAGGGTGGAGAGAACTTGGACTCTGAATAGCATCATCCAACAGCCACATAATTCTTCAACCCTATGTTTAAGCTTCCATAAGTTTTGTTTACTGTTACTGATACCCAAAAGCACTCCAAACTGATATTTCATCTTTGATCAGTTAGTATTAAATTTGGCTTTTTTGGCCAAAGCCCCCCAAAATGGTGAAAGTTTCAAAGACAGAAGTTTATATCTCTCAAATAGAAGAGATCTGAAGTAGACAGTCAAGAGAAGGTACAGCTCCATGGTTACCAGAGTCCACTAATCCCACAATTTTAGCATTTTGCTTCCATCCTCAAACTTGACTTGTGTTCCAAGATGGCTACTGGATGGCCGGCCATCACAAAGGCATTCCAGGCTGCAGAAAAGAGGAAAGGGAAGGGTGAATGACACTTCTTCCACATGAGTTAGTGCCACTTAAGCACCCAGTCTTAAAGGTTCCACAGAGCACTCTCACTTATAGCTCATCCATTAGAACAGTCACATGGTTCTGGTTGCAAAGCAACCTGGGAATGTCAACTTTTTGCTGGGAGTCATTACCATCCCAACAAAATCTGAATTCTGTAAGGAAGAAGAAAATGACTTTCAGGTGACAAACACTATAAGCTAAAAGGAGCTAATACAAAATATGTGGCTGGTGCCTGATATATAGTAAACCCTGAATAAAAGGTGAAAGTAGCACAGGAAGGGAATAAAAATATCTTCTCTTCACTTTTAAGTTATTATGTATCTGGTTGATCTTTGTGACATTAATACAGTGTTCCCAAACCTTAGTTATTAGTATACCATCTTTGTGATTTTCCCATATTGGTACACTACCTATGTTATTATTTAAAATTTTCTTTAAATCAACTCGATTTTTAATTCAAGTATACTGTTCCCATAAATAGAAAATCAATATCCCTCTAACAAAGTAAAAATTATTTCTATTAAAGTTAAAATAATGCATTCTGGGTAGGAGTTAAAACCATCTCATAGACCACATTTTAGAAAACATTTCTCCATTGAGTGCCTTTGAGTAAATGACGTTTGTGACTGATTACCTCAAGTTGGCTCTGGTAATCAATCAATCTGTGCTGCCATTGATTTGCTTCATCTAACACTGTATGATGGAGATGATTCTTTAAATATCTTTGGTAATTAGCAAAACTGGCATTTTCTTTACATTCAACCAACCTTTAATGAGAATTGATGGCAAGAAGGATGTGGTCATGGGACTTTCCAGAAAGCTGACACATTCCACAGCTTTCTATTTTCTTTTTCAAGATCCAGACAGAATCGTATTGAGAACTAATTATGAAACACATTGTCAACTTCAACTATGTCTTCCATTTCTTTTCTTTTCTTTTGGGTCTCTGATTTATCTGTATGTAACTTTCCCCACCAGTTTCTCTGACAGGACATTTAGGGTCCTCCATCATGCCTCCTGCAGCCCTGCACACCCGCTGGAGTTCTATTCCCCCTGGTCAGAGTGGTTCTGGCACTTTCAGATTGCTCTTGGCATCATGATTTCCTTAGATGTAAACCAACAACTCTGCCTCCTGTCCCATTTAACCACTAAGGCTATCACAAGGATAAAATAAGACCATTTTGTAAAAGTTGCTGGCAAAGAGAGAAGTGCTACACAGCAAGAGATGGTACCATCAAAGTAGGCTGCCTTCTTGTTCAAATGATTCTGAAGAAGGAGTCCACAGCCCGAGCACTTGACTCGCCAGCCTTCATGTGCTGTATGACCTAAAGGGAATACTGTCCCTCTCTTTGTCTCCAATTCTTCCTCTGTAAAACAAAAATCACACAGGGTGGTGTGAAGATTCAGTAGGTTAATACAGATAAAACACCTAGAACACGTGGCACATGCTAAGCTCTCAAAACATGTGAGTTATTATTATTACCTTCTGCATGCAGCGAGCAAATGTGGTTGCCAATCCCAGCCCATGACTCGCTAGTGATCCATGACTAGCTCACACTGCTCTGCTATGTGCCAAGGAAATGGCATTTCTTTATCCATCTCCCTAACAGACCTGCTCTTTCACACAAGACCTGCAGAGTGGGAAACAAACAGAGGACAAACCCTAGATACAGTGTACTCCAGCAAACCTACATACACACACTACTGGAAAATTCTTTAGGTGAGGTTCACTCACTTTCAATATAAATTTTCTACCATAGATGTCCCCTCCCTCCCAAGATGTTGACCAGGAATATGGGAGGTGGATTTATGTAAAATTGGAGAAGCAAGTGCCTCCTCAAATTGATGGCACCTCGTAGCCATCACTCGAGCCCCACCATGGGGGCTAGAGTACCCTGGTATCATGCTGACTCTGGGTATGAATCAGCCACTTAGGGACCTCACAGTTGTTACCAGTTCTGTCCCTTGAATGTTATGCTACTGCTGAAATCAGTGCCTGAGGCATCCATGTCTGCTCTCTGTCAATGACAACCCAGAGAGGTTCTCACCCCAGCTCTTGCTCAAGCTACTGAGTCCCACTCACATCCTCCATCCAGAACCCAGAAGTGGGAAGGCCACCTATACCCTCCATCACACAGCGTGATGTCCCCCAAACCACTGATGACAGGGCGCACTCTTGGGAGTAGGCGGGAATTCTAAGGGTCCCTCCACACCACAAAGACACTGAAGGTGACTAGTAGCTATACTTGGCCTTCTCACTGCCTAACCATGCTGGGTTGCCAAGCTTCTCTTGATACGGCTGTCCCCCAATTTGGAGCATGTCAGCCTGGAGACAATCTCTGCCCAGAAACCCAAACACACCTTGAGTCCAAAGCCACTGACATGGCCACCGCCTCAACTAACCCTACCGCCCCTGCTCTGTCCAACCCAAAGTCCACAGTGGAGAGGTCAGGGCCCACATGCCAAGCCCTGTCTCTCTTGCCACTTCTCCTCACAAAGTCTCTAGCCAGATGAGCAGGATCCTACCATTCTCCTCATTACAATTTGCCATATCCTCATCCTAACCTGGATCAGGATGACAAATAGTCCAGCCAACAGGTGGAACAGGTTTCTTTCCCACTCCGTGAAAGAAACTGTGGCTTAAACCTTCCAAGTTGCCCTCTTGATATACTAAAACTAATAGAAAATAAATAAGTCGCCCCTCCCCTTCCCTTTTCTCTCCCTAAATAAGTCAGTCAGAGAAAGACAATTATCATAGGGCTTCACTCACATGTGGAATACAAGAAACAGTGCAGAGGATTATAGGGGAAGGGAGGGAAAATGGAATGGGAAGTCATCAGAGAAGGAGACAAACCATGACAGACTTAACTCCAGGAGACAAACTGAGGGTTGCTGGAGGGAAGGTGGGTCGGGGATGGGGTAACTGGGTGATGGCCATTAAGGAGGACACGTGATGAGCACTGGGTGTTATAGGCAACTGATGGATTACTGAATGCTATATCTGAAACTTATGATGTACTATAGTTGGCTAATTGAATCTAAATTTAAAAAATAAATAAATAAAACCTGGCTTTTAATCTTCCTGCCTTGTCCCTAAATTTTATGTTAAATGTCAGCGGCTGATTAACTTATTCTTTACCTTTGCATTTCTGCTCTAATGTTCCTTATGCCACCTCCCACCTGAAGTGGATGAGTGACTCAGGGCAAGCTGGGAGTCAGCAAACTCTATGGAGGTGCCAAGGAAGAAAGTGAACTTGGTATTTTTTTCAAAATATTACCCCTGTTGCATTTATTAACTTGGGCAAGTTTCATAATTTTTTGACCTTCAGCTTCATTATCTGGAGAAAAAAATTATAATGGTTCTAAAACATAGGATAATGGGGATGATTAAAATTTTATGAATGATGGGGCGCCTGGGTGGCTCAGTGGGTTAAAAAAAGCCTCTGCCTTCAGCTCAGGTCATGATCCCAGGGTCATGGGATCGAGCCCCACATTGGGCTCTCTGCAGCGCGGGAAGCCTGCTTCCTCCTCTCTCTCTCTGCCTGCCTCTGCCTACTTGTGATCTTGTCTGGAAATAAATAAAAAATTTTTTTAAAAAATTTATGTATGAGCAAAGACACGTGAGCAAATAGCCATACCAGCATTATTCATAATAATCCCAAACTGGAAAAATTCTAAATGCCCATCAACTTGTGGACAGACAAACAAAAAGTTGTATAACTATATAATAAAATACGCTTTGGTAACAAAAATGAATGGACGGCTGGCACGTGGTACTCCATGAGTGGATCTAAAAAACGTGGGCTTACGTGAAAGAAGCCAAGTCAGGCTCAAAGACTACATAGCGTATGATTCTCTTTACATGCAATATCCAGAAAAGGCGAGTCCATAGAGACAGAAAGTAAAGCAGTCCAGAGCTGGGAGAGGAGGGAAAACGGATCACAACCAGGCACCAGAGAGGAACTTGGGGTGATGGCGATGTTCTAAAACAGGCTTGTGATGATGGTGCACAAGTCTGTATTTTATACCCAAATCACTGAACTGCTTATCTGCACTGAGCAAATGTTCTGATATATATCTATACTTTGATGAAGTGGTTCCTAAGAATGTTGGTGCAAGTGTGTGTACCCACACACAGGGCCTGGCACAGAGTCACCCCTTAACAGTGATCAAATCTCTTACCATGTTACTGAAATGTGTATTACTGCTCTCAAACTCTCATTTCCTGTCCCTTCCGTAACTATTGCCCTAAAATAACTTGAGAGCTATTTATGTTTAGAGGATCATCTGCTTACCAAAAATGCCTATTATCAAATTCTTAGCATGTTCACAAACTCCAAGAGCCACAGTGGAAGGTCAACAAAGGTCCTCGTGATTTTATTGTACTTGAAAATAAAAGACAAACATACCTTGTGAGAGGATTACTAGAATTCTCAACCGCTCTTTTGTCTGTTGCAAAAGTCAACTTTCCAAATCACAATACTCGAGACTATAAATGAATAAATAAATAAAAATGAAAGCATTCCGCACGCCTGCTTTAATCAGGTGCTGCGGCCTTTTTACAGAATGTTAATGTTTTCTACTCGTCCCTTCAATTTTTATAATGGATGCTTCCTCCCCAATGTCTAAAAGCATAACTACATCACCCACTTAGAGCTTGTAACCATGTGTTGCCCTTCACAAGGTAATGTCTCTTTCCACAGGAAAAGAAACCTGAGGCACACGCACCCCTCTCATTAACCAAGTACTCAGGCACAAATTTATGCCTTTTCCTCAAGCAAACTTTTTTTGTTTTACTTCAAATATGACTGACCAGTCTACACTCTCCAGGATCCAAGGCCTCTTCGGCTTCTTCCTCATTTGTCCTGTATCCAAAAATCCAAAATTCATTCCTTTGGTCTCCCCAAAACTAGAGATCTTTTCCCTCTAGCCAGCCAGGCTGCTAACTTCCCAGTCCCCCTGTGCACACACATCCTTCTTGCTCACCACCTGCCAATGAGACTGTACTCCCACCATCAACCCAACCACAAAGGCCTTCACCCCACCAGGTCCTCTGTGACCTGGCTTCAGACTCCCCTTTTACTCAACACTAAGGACAACATACATTCCATTATCTGGCATGCATGTATTTCAGAATAAGTGGCACTGTTTTTCTCCAGCATTAATTAGGTTACAAATTTCTCAAAGATAAAAATCAATGCTTCCACTTCTTTAAGAGTCCTCTGTCTCTCTCCTCCTCCTATCTCTCTGTCTCTGTCTCTGTCTCTCTCAGAGGTGAATTCCTCCAGCTTAGTGGTTCTCAAAGCCTAGTCCCCATCCTTAGGGTCATCTGGAAACTTGCTAATAATGCAAAAACCTCAGCCCCCACCCCAGATCAAATGAATCTGAAATTCTGAGGATAGGAGCCAGCAATCCTGGTTTCACAAGCCCTCCAGGTAACTCTAATGCAAACTGACACTGAAGACCCACTGCCCTAAATCAAGTGTCTGTGGAATACAACACCACTGTCACTGGGATCAATGGTCTACACACTGTGAAATCCTTCTATGTTACCTGTATTCCTAAAATGCCAGACCTCTGTCACCCTCCAGACATTCTGCCTTTACTGTAGCCACACTACCACAAAATGAGAATTAAAGCAAATCAACTGGTTGACTTCCAGTCTCCAGAGCTGAGCTGACTTTATCACTGATCATCATCAGAGATTCTGATGGAAGTGAAAGGTCCCTTTGGTGAGAACCATCTTGGCTTGTGCTCCATTGAAAGCAGAGATGGGAGAGAGTCATCTGTGACAGGTAGAGAAGGATCAGTATAACAGGAAAGATTTTTTTGCAGCAAAGCTTTGACCAGGACTTAGAAAGTATAGTGCAATGACTTAAAAATTTCTTTATTTAAAAAAAAAGAAAGTGGAGAAGAGGGAATAGGGAGTCGTTCTCAACAGCTGGTGTGATGGGCATATTAGCAGACTGCAAAGGTATATTAATCTTTATTTGTTAAAAAAAAAAAAAACAACAACAACAACAAAAAACCCACAAAACAAAAACAACTCCTTTTAAGGTATCGCTGTTTTTTTAATATTTGGAACCTCTAAGAAGACATCTCATTTTCTGTAGTCTGAAAACAATACACTTCAAAAGTCTTTGAAAAAGAACATAAGAGCAGTAGTGAAAGTATTTGCCCTAAAAGGCCAGTTTTTACAGATATTGGGAGGGAAGAAAATTGGGATCCAGGTGAATGAAAGCTATAAACCCTTAGCGAGTGAGCACTGCGTAGATGTAAGTCTCTCTGTAAGGTGATCACCACCTCCAACAGCAAGCCAGCATCATTCCCCCACGGACCTACGTCAACAGCCTCCCTGCTTCCATTAATGCCCCGCATATAGCAATGGAGAGACTTCTAAAACATGAATCAGCTCACCTCCCTGCCTATCCAGCACCCCACTTCCAAGGCTGCATTCTCACTCAGAGTCAAGTTCACAGTCTTATCCTTACCCTGCTCCACCCTAGGTGGCCTGTGCTCTTCCCACAAGAAGACCTGTCAAGTCTTGCCCTACTTCCTCTTTGGTGCTTCCTCCCTCCACTCTACTCCCCATGCCTTACTGCTGTCTTTTAAACACATCGAACACATTCCTACTTCAGGACCTTTGCATCTGCTGTTGCCCCACCTGGAACCCTCCTCTCTCTACAGGCTGCTTTTCGCACTTCCTTCTGTCTGGATTCATAAATCGCCACAGCAGAGAAGCCACCTACAGAAAAGAGCACATGCGCCCCTCTTATCACTCTCTGTCCTTCTTCCCCTTCATTTTTCTCACACCTGATGTATTATATTCTTATTTTTTAGCCTCCTACTTCTTGAGAATACTAGTCCCATAGAAACAGAAATTCTGTTTTATTCATTTCTATACCCTCAGCACCTAGAACAATGCCTGGCATATAGTAGGTGCTCAGCAAATACTTAGCAGATGAAATAGTTAAATGGATGAGGGACTATTAAGTGCTAAGGATACAAAAAGATAAGCTACAGATCCCTGCCTTCAATGAGCTCTTAATGAGGTTTATATTTGTGTCTTTTCTCATCTTGAAGAAATTAAAATAGGTTGCATAGGCCAGTTCCCCAACATGTATCTGTTTCTCGTGTTCACATCTGAGAAATATGTAAACATATCAGTACCCAAGTTGTTTCTAGAAACTGGCTGGTAAATCAAATTCATAAGGACAGTGTTGAAAATTCTGTCTCTCTAAAAATCAATCTGTCACCATTCACTAGAAGTAGCTGCATTGCTTCACTCTGTCTGATCGTAGAGCCAAGTGTCTAGAGGTTAGTTAATAACCGGTAGGTGACTTTGCTCAAATATTAGTCCCAAGGAAACAGGAGTGATGCACCTTTAAATGCTTCTAACTGCAAGAAGGTCAACAAGATTTATGGTTTACCTAACGCGTAAAATCCTTCACTTCATAAATGATTCCCTGGAGAGCTGGAGAATACTCAATAACCTTTCTTCCATGAAGGCAAGTAAAATAAACGTTACTATTAGAAATGCAACTTGCTCATTAAGGGAGAGCAGTATGTCATGAGATGGACGTTAGCAATATTTTTCTTCTTTCCTGGTTTGTTTTAATGAAGGCAACATTATGAAGACATGCTGTCTCACTTTAGCCAGTTATGGGAGAAAATGATGCTTTTCCTTCCAAGTTTTTAAATTCCAAGTGATGACTCACTAAATCCGACCCCCAAAACTACTATTGTGCTGTATGTTAACTATCGGGGATAAAATGGTTTTACTTACACTCACCTTCCAGATAAAGCTCACTTGTGGTATTATTTGGTCCCTTGGTTACTTTATTTTTGTACAGTGGAATCAAGAAATAATCGCTTTTAGCACAAACCAGGACCTACTTGTGAAATATTAACCAACCATTGCATAACAATGCCCCTGCAGAACCTAACTCAGGGCATAGTTTCCAAAGGACTCCTATCAAAATATATCCAAAGATTTTAAGTTAGATAAATGGATGTCTAGAAGGAGAAATTCTTAGACAAAATCAAAGATGTAAAATATCACAAAGGTTGAAACCTAAACCTTTGTGAATTGACTTCACGTGGGTTGTATCCCATCTCTGCACATCCCCACGTACCCAGAGTAAGAACCTGACCTGTCTGCAGGGGTTCCCATCCCCCCCAGGAGGAGGGCATCACTGGAAAATTCTCCCATGCCAAGCTGGGCAAGTGGGGCTTTCTGATGAGAATCAGTCCTCTGATTCTCCAAAAAACACCTGCTGAAGGGACTGGTTTGGTTTCAGAGTTCCCTCTGGACCAGTAACAATGAGCCTCCTTTCACTGGCCTGGCGTTAAAGACTGGTCCAACGAGAGCTGTGTCCACAACACCCAATGTTCACGCATCAGAAAGAGTCAGAAGCCTGAAGGCTGCTTGGTGACACATTCCCTTTCCACAGATGGCTCTTACAGAGCGCTCCACCGTACTTCCAGTCCCGACGGCTTCAACTGTAGAGAAGTTCCTGTGTTCAAATCCCAGACAGCAAATCTCCAGCCAAGCAAGAGGGAAAGTCAGAAACTCCAGCAAAGCCCTGAGGGTCCTCACCTTGGGTCATTCTGGGGCATGACTTTCTGCTCTGAGCGGTTCTGTGGTGTGGTCTCTCAAGCTACATGGTGCATAGTAGACCCAAGGACACAAGTAGGTCCACCAGTAGGCACTTCAAAAAAGGGGGGTGTGGAGTTCTTTAGCCAGAACTTACCAAGATAGAGTGACATGAGAAGAGGCATGAAGAGAAGACGGGAGGATGTCTGTGGGGAAGAGAAAATGAAAAGCTTTTGCTGACACGTCAGCAAAGGATTCAGGCAGCTTAAGACCCTAAGATCTCTCAAATCCCCTAGGGTATAAAGAAAAAAGTAAACAAGATACAAAGTTACCCTAAATGTGAAGAAAGACAGAGGTTACAGTTTCCCAGGACGACTAGGTTAGGGGCCCAGGGAGCCGTTCCTCTCAGTAATACTCTAATGCTTGAGTTGACTTTTACTCTGAATGATTTGTTGGTAATATTTCTAAATATATGAAGTATATTTATTTATAAGATCTAAAGACCTACAGCCTTTATAAATAACAGTAAATAACATTAGGGAAAAGACTTTAAAGACCTTAGAGGATACATAGGGGAAGACTTTATGGTACCCAAAGATTTTACGGATATAAACACCCCAGGGGGAGTTGGTAACCCAACAGATTATGATTACAGGAATACCAGCTTACCCCAACAGTTTCTCCAATAGGACCTTAATGCAGCAGCATGAAATCAATCCATGTGAGACTGGTTTGTGTCTTATGGATTCATCCCATTATGAAATATTTTATCGATTCACTCAGAGGCATTTGCCTTATCAGCCTAGGGCCCTCAGTGGAAGTGAAGACGGTGTACAGCCACGGTTAGCATGTGGGCTCTGGATTCAGACAAGCCTCAGCGAGGACTCAGCTTTCCCACCATGAGCTGAGGGCACAGGCAAGTTCCTAACCCTCCAAATCTTGGTTTTTCACATGCTCCAATTATGCCCGTCTTGCAGAGATCTTTTAGAGTTGTTCTAAGAGTTAAATGAGCTAATATGGATAAAGCCTGTGGCCCAGTGCCTGGAGTAGCATCAACACAAGATGCCACTGAAAGAGAAGGGGCTACAGCAAGGGTTCAATAGAACTGAACAATAGGGGCATCTGGGTGGCTCAGTGGGTTAAAGCCTCTGCCTTCAGCTCTGGTCATGATCCCAGGGTCCTGGGTTCGAGCCCCGCATCGGCCTCTCTGCTCAGCAGGGAGCCTGCTTCCTCCTCCCTCTCTGCCTGCCTGTCTGCCTGTCTGCCTACTTGTGATCTCTATCTGTCAAATAAATAAAACCTTAAAAAAAAAAAAAGAACTGAACAATAGACAAGTCAAGTGAGACACCAGGCCCTGGTGGAAAGAGGAAGCAGATTGACTGAAGATGTTTATAGAGCCAACCATGCCAGGTAGATTCTGAATCTACGTCTCATTCATCTTTTGCCTATGCATTTCCAAAAGTCAGCGAAGGGAAGGGCTCAGCGTATCTTGCTCAAACTGAATTGAATTTGCAAACTAGGCAAGACTTCAGAACTAACATCCACCAGTATTTTATCCCACTCGAATACCTACATCTGTTGTTTTTCATTTTCAACACCAAACGGAATATTTAAGTGCTGATTTATTCCCTTATTTATTTCACATGACTTAGAATGGTGTGTGAAAATGGCTAAATATTTTTTAATGACTGTTAAGTAGTTCCCACGTGTCTACAAAACATCTGCATCCCATGCTGCAAGGGAAAAGAAAAAAAAGGAGGAGACGCCCACTCTAAAAAGGGGGAGGGGGTCTAAATGGGCACACGAAGCATCCAAAAAAATCTAGAAGGAATGATGTGGCCTGTTACAAAGAAAAGCAACAATAATGTACTGTTTTAAAACAGACAAAGTATCTCTTTAAAAAAAAGCTAGCTTTTAAAAAAAGGTCAGAGAAGTTTAAGGTTTACTCAAGTGTAAATGTCAATTGGAATAAGTGATACCTGTGAGAAAATGGGGAGACCACTGACCTTTTATCCGAAAGAAGGCTAGAAATGATATCTATGGAAGGTGAGAGGCGGGAAAAAATTGTCAAGATTTTGAGCAAGAGAAAGAGGCAAGAACGAAGGAAAATCTAATTAAAATCAAAATTGTTAGTTCCACACACAAGATTCTTTTAGTTACCACCACACCATACCCGATCTGGTTAAACTTTTTAAAAGATGGTATATTGAGTTCTTAACTGATCTGCCAGCAAGGAAGATTTTACTCAGGTCTCAGGGTGGTCCCAGACCACCTCTGTTCACCTCAGACCTGGACTTCATGCTCAAACATACTTATTCCTGGTAGTCCCAGAAACTTCCATGTTCACACTGAAAAAATATGCTCACTGGTACAACTTAAACAAATATCCCAGAATTTTTGATTTTTCTCTTGATTGGTTTGACTGGGTTATTTGCTCATCCCAGAGCCAATCACTGTGATGGGGATGGGGGGGGGGGGGGGTCATGCTGATTGGCTTATGCTGCTCAAAGCCTGTCCTTAGAGCTGAGAGTTAGGTCTGTCCCACCCAAATCACACGGCTTGGCATACTGTGATCCATAGGAAGAAGATGGAGTCAGAGGAAAGGGCACAAGGTAAGCCACAAAAAGATAACCCCTACACACAAAGACTACGTTTCTCTTTGAAAACAAACTTTATGCCTACGACTGAGCTAAGCTTTCTTCAAAAATTTGAAATGAAGTAACTTGCCTTCTTAAGAGAACAGCACTGAAGCATCCTTGTGAAACTCACAAACTTATCACCAACATTTTTTATTATCTAAAGATACTATATCTATAAAAAAGCACCAGAAAATCAACTTAGATGAAAAATCTTCATTAAAGTTGATGAGAAAAAAGTGTTATTTTCTTAAATATTCAATATCACTAGAACACTTTATAAAGCTTTTTGTAATCAAACTCTTCTATGCTTTCCAGCTTTATCTTCTTTACACTCTATGCTCACCCCATACTTTCTATATAGTCAACATTTTTACCAGGCTTCTCATAATTTCTTCTACTGCATCATAATTTTCACATATCAGTGATTTTAGGTTACTTTCTTGAATTCCATTTTACCTCTACTAGTGGCTTATTAAATATACCTCTTTCTAATATTTTTAGTTCCTTCCCTAGGATTTATCAGTCTATCTTCAAATATTATGTTACTTCATGTAGGATATAAGAACTTCACAACAGCATACTTCCAATTCCTCCCTCCATAATTTATTTTGATGTTGCTGTGCATTTTACTTTTATAGACACTACACCAAATACATCATTACCATTTGTGCTTTAGACAGTCAGTTATCTTTCAAAATGATTAAAAAATAAGAATAAACCCACATCACTTGCCATCAGGGAACTATAACTCAAAACCACAATGAGATACCACCTTACACCAGTCAGAATGGTTAAAATTAACAAGACAGGGAACAACAAATGTTGGTAAGGATGTGGAGAAAGGGGAACCCCCCTACACTGTTGATGGGTATGCAAGCTGGTGCAACCACTCTGGAAAACAGTATGGAGGTTCCTCAGAAAGTTAAAAACAGTACTACACTATGATCCAGCAAACCTAGTGCTACTGGGTACTTACCTGAAGAATAAACTATGTACTATACCTTGGCTGATTGAATTTAAATTAAACACACACACACACACAGAGAGAGAGAGAGAGAGAGAGAGAGCTTTCACAGAGCAAAGGAAACAGTCAACAAAACTAAGATGCAACCCACAGAATGGGAGAAAATATTTAGGAATGACGTTTTGGATAAAGGGCTGATATCTAAAATCTATAAAGAACTTAGCAAACTCAACACCTATAAAACAAATAATCCAGTCAAGAAATGGGCAGAAGACGTGAAGAGACACTTCTCCAAAGAGGACATCGAAATGGCTAACAGACACGTGGAAAAAATGTTCACCAACACTAGCCATCAGGGAAATACAAATCAAAACCACAGTGAGACACCACCTTATACAAGCTAGACTGGCCAAAATTAACAAGACAGGAAATAAGAAGTGTTGGCGAGATTGTGGAGAAGATGGAAACCTTCTTGCACGGTTGGTGGGAATGCAAGCTGATATAGCCACTCTAGAAAACAGTATGGAGATCCTTCAGAAACTTAAAAATAGGGGCACCTGGGTGGCTCAGTGGGTTAAAGCCTCTGCCTTTGGCTCAGGTCATGATCCCAGGGTCCTGGGATCGGGCCCCGCATCAGGCTTTCTGCTCAACAGGGAGCCTGCTTCCCACCACCCTCTCTCTGCCTGCCTCTCTGCCTACTTGTGATCTCTGTCTGTCAAATAAATAAATAAAATATTAAAAAAAAAGAAAAGAAACTTAAAAATAGAGCTACCCTATAACACAGCAATTGCACTGCTGATTATTTATCCCAAAGATACAGATGTAGTAAAAGGAAAGGACACATGCACCCCAATATCTATAGCAGCAATATCCACAATAGCCAAACTAAGGAACTAAGTTTGGAACTTAGATGTAAGGAACTAAGATGTCCTTCAAGACAAATAGATAAAGAAGATATATACATGTATGCAATATATTACTCAGCCATCAGAATGGATGAATACCCACCATTTGCGTCGACTTGGATGGAACTGGAGGGGATTATGGTAAGTGAAATAATTCAAGCAGAGAAAGACAATTATATGGTTTCATTCATAAGTGAAACATAAGGAATAGAACAGAGGACCACAGGCTAAGGGAGGGAAAACTGAATGGGAAAAAATCAGAGAGGGAGACCAACCATGACTCTGGACTCCAGGAAACAAACTGAGGGTTACAGAAAGGAGGGGG
Organism: Mustela nigripes; assembly: GCF_022355385.1. Lineage (NCBI taxonomy): Eukaryota > Metazoa > Chordata > Mammalia > Carnivora > Mustelidae > Mustela > Mustela nigripes. The sequence goes on along the minus strand of NC_081568.1, from coordinate 45,821,296 downwards.
TTGGAGGGATGGGGTTATTGGGTGATGGACATCAAGGAGGACATGTGTTGGGATGAGCACTGGGTGTTATATGCAACACGGGGTCATTTGAACACTACAACGACAACAACAAATATATATATTTTTATATATTAAATATAGTTATATAAAATATTATACAAAATAAAATAAGAATAAAATTTCCTCCTGTTTATCTTCATTTTTACCATTTTTAGAGCTCTTTAGTTCTTTGTCGACATCCACGTTTCTGTCTGATGTCATGTTACTTGTGCCTGAGACCTTTCCTTACCATTTCTTCTAGTATAGGTCCACCGGCAATAAATTCTCTCAGCTTTTATTTACCTGAAATATTTCTCTACTTTACCTTCAATTGTGAAAGATCTTTTCATAGGGTATAAAATTCTGCATGGCCTGGGGTTATTCTCCTTTCATCAATTTAAAGACATCACTTTACTGCCCACTGACTTGTACATCTTCTGGAAGAAATCAGCTGTAATTTTTACCTTTATTCCCTTCAGTGTGTCTTTTTTTATGAGTGTTTTCAAAATTTTGTTATTACTAGTTTTCAGCAGTTTGTATGTGGGTTTAGTTGTGTGTATTTTTGTTGTTATTTTCAATTTTTTTAATCATTCTGGGAGTTTTCTGAGTTTCCTAGATATGTAGTTTTGTGGTTTTACTCATTTTTGGAATATTCTCAAATATTTTTTCTGCCCCATTCTGTCTCCAAGATTTTCTTCCTAGTGTTCAACTACACAAATGCCAAACCATATGATATTGTACCACAACTCTTGGATATTCTGTTATTTTTCTCATTGTGTTTGCAGTTTGAGTAATTCTTACTGACCTATCTTCAGTTCATTGATTCTCTCCTTCTCTGTGTCAAGTCTACTGATAAGCCAAAAAAAAGAATTATCTCTGATATGTGTGTGGATGTATGCTTGTGTGTGTGTGTTTCTGGAATTTCTATGTAACTGTTCCTTATAGTTTTTATCTCTCCACTGAAATTCCCCATCTGTTCTTATATGTTAGGTTGTCCACTTTTTTCACTAGATCATAAGTAATCATAACTACTTTAAAATCCCTGACTGAGAATTCTAACATCTTGGTCATCTCTGAGTCTGGTTTTGTTAATTACCTTGTTTCTTGACAATGGATTGATTTGTTTTTTTAATTCCTATTTTGTATGTCTCATGATTTTTTATTAAAGGACAGATATTGTGTGTGGACCAGTGAGATCCATAGTATTTATACCTGGAAATGGGCACAGTTACACTTAGGTCAGCCCATCAGTGTCAGGGATTGAGTCATTCTAGCAAACATAATGCAACAGAGGCTAGAAATGTGCTCATGAAATTATACCTGATCTTTTGAGCCTCTGCTTTTTTCTCTAGCAATAATGGATCCTTAGGTATTTCAGAGGATTACAGAGTACTGCCCTTCCCCAGCAGCTTAAGTCTTTTGCTCTGTCAGGAGATACGGTTCAGGGCAAGAATCCAATCCCCTCCTCCATACCCACATTAATGAGGATGACTTTTTCTGATCTCTTGCCTTGCCTCCAAACTCTCTTGTGAATACTTGGAAAGATATATAGAAAAGAGTCTGAGAGTAGCACAAACCCTTCTTGTGACAGAGGGTAAGCTAGTACATACTCACCCTAAAAAAATTCATTTGAATGTTATTTAATTTCTTCTTACCCATTTGTACAACAGCCTCCCTTCTTCCTGTCTTTGTCACAGAAGAGACAATCTACATGTCAAGTCTCCCCTTGACGGGACTTCTTCCATCTCAGACTAGAGGCTGGTTGCTCTGTGACCTCAGCTCTCTAATAGGTTCAAAAACAAGTTATGATTTTGTAATCAGCTGAATTTTTCTCATTGCTCTAATGGGACTGATGTTCTTTTCAACTTTCTATATCCTAAATGGAAGCATAAATTCTCTATGCTTGTATACATAATAAAAGCCAATATGTGTTGCCTACTTAGGACATGCCTAGCATAGAACTATAGGATTTACATGGATTAGCTCATTTAATCCTCACCATTTTTACATTCATTCCCTAGGTTGGAAAATCAAGACACAGAGCAGTTAACTTACTTGTCCAAGGTCTCAGTTACCAAGTGGTAGACACTGAAGAGAAACCCAGGCAGTCTGACTCAAGGGAAGTGCTACAACTCTATATTGTTTCCTCTGCCCTATGAGCTCCTGGAGGACAGAGACAAGTCTTATTCTTGTGTTTATTTTTCCAGAGTCTTTCACATCCTCTCATTCAAAAGATGCATTCAGCCAATGTTTGTTGAAGGAAGGAATTAAAAGCCTTCCTCCCACCCTTGAAAATCTAAGTGGGTTTTGGAGGCAATAACCTGGTGAGGGGCTCACCCAATCTTGTTCTCACCTCCCAGTCTCACACACAGGAACTGTATGTCATAACACATGATGATAAAAAGTCCCCAGTACCTTGAACAACCTCCTCCCCATGCTGAACAAGTAAATCCATGACAAGAAAGCAATGATTAATGGCTTCTCTGCCAAGTGATGTTTGCTTGATCAACAGGAAATATGATCCATATTTCATATAAGTTTCCCTAAACTTCAAATATAGAGACTGAAAGTTCATACTCTGTTCTATCTAGCTATGACTTCATACTGTGTGTTTTTTCCCCTCCTCTCATCCCGGTTAACCAATAAAAACTTAAAAGGGAAAATCTATAAATTGTACTTCTCTATATCCCACATGGTACATAGTGCAAAGCTCTACAAATACCTGTTGAATGAAGGAATGAAAAAGATTAACTTTAACTGCTCCAATGTTGCAGTCCAAACAAACCATGTTAGAGTGACATTCTTCTACTGAATGCTGGAAATTTTTAGGATATATATGATTCAAAGGCTTGGCACCAAACTCTTTCAGAGATAAGTCACTTTTATCCAACATGAGGGAATGTCAATCCTAAATCTTTGTATTTGATATTCTCCTTCTGATTCCTCAACCTGAAAGGATGTCTCACTTGGGAAATATAAAATCTAAATTCTTTCCCAAGTTTTGCCATTTATTAACATTTAAAAATTAGGATAATGATATCTCAGAGGCTGAGTTGTTGTGAAAATCAGTAAGTTGACAAATGCAAAAGTACCTCAGAAATTATAAAGTACTACATAAATGTCTGTTTCTTATTACAATCATTTCCCCCTTGGGTCAATGCATTTAAACCCTATGCTTAATAACTGAAATAATAATAATAATCAATTTTTATTGAAGGCTTACAGGATTCTAGGCTATAATATCCTTTAACCTTCACCAAAATCTCATGTATTAGATACTATCATTAGCTCCATTATAAAGGAAACACTGAGACTCGGTGAGTTTAAAAGGGCTGGGTTAAGGTCAAACAATAAGTTACAGAGTTTGGATTCAAACCACAGCAGTCCAGTTCCAGAAACCCCACTCTTTAGCACAGCTCTCTGCTATCTCCTAAATAGAAAGTAGAGGTTTTTGTTAAATCTGGTTATTGAAAAGCTGGTTAGAGAGTGAGATCATGGGACACCTCATTGGTTCTCTTCTTGACCATCATCTTTACACTATCCCCAGATGATCTCTTCTACCTTATTGCTTCAAGCATCACCTATGTGCTAATAGTATTCAAATTTCTGTCATCCTGGCCTTTTATATTCATATATCTACCCAACCAGTCAGTCATTCATTTATTCAGCAAATATCCGTAAAACATCTATTTGTCGGGCCTGAGCTAGGTGTTAAATGGAGCATAAAATAAATAAGAGACCTGATCTCATGGGATTTACTTTATGCAGGGTGGAGAAAGGCAATCAATAAATATATTTATTAATTTAAAGTAATGCAATAATATCACATAGTGTTACACTGCATGAATGTTTCAAGGATGAGCATTCCAAAAGGGAGAGTCTCGTGGAAGCTCTATTGCTTTCTCTAACAGACTCAAAAGTCAACAGAGTCACTCACCTCACTCTATTCATTAAAAGTGAATCACTAAAGACCAACCCATATTCAAGGGGAGAGGAATGAAAGCCCATCTTTTGATAAAAGGCATGCCAAAGAATTTCCTAATATACTTTAAAACTATCACCCCAGCCATTGTTTCCAACCTTCAGAGGGATATGAGCATCTCAGGTCCTCTAGTTAAATCTGACAGCTTTAGGTAAAGCTGCTTTACCTATACACCCCCAGTATAAACTCAACTATATTCTTTAAGGAACAACTCTAGAACTCCAGGAAGATAGCTCTGTCCATTCTGCCCAATGTAACCCTTTGTCTTCCCTCTTGAGCTCATAGCACCCACTCTTTCATCATGACACTGCCTTGATGACTATTCCATATTTCAATCCATATCAAAATAGAACTTCTGGTCTCTTCATCTGGGTCACTGGCTCCCAGAGAAATATGTATTATGCATATGATTTCTGAGTATCTCTCACAGTATTTTAAATGGAGATACATCATAGAGCATGGAACAGAGAGGGGAAGGTAGGAATTTTTCTCTATTTTCTGAGAATACTTATTGCTCTAAGATATAATCTATCTTTTACACTATGAACTATAAAATACACACACACACACACATAGTGTGGGTCACTCAGTAAATTATACTGAATATCACATTCTCTGGTACTTAGGAAGTCCTTAAAGATCACCTAAGGCACAACCACCCTATTTTTTCCTTGAGTTTTACAAACACTGTTTATTTAATTCACATAATAAACTCATGAGAAAGATACTATTATTATCTGTATTTTTCCCATGAGAAAAAGAAAGCTGGAGAAAGCTATCCCTGAATTTTACCTCAGTCAGCATGTGGAAGCTCAAATGTGGGTCTTTCTGAGTCCAAATTAGGGGGGTGCTCATCAATGAGGAATCTCAGATCTGAGAAACTTGTCCAAGATCAGGATTAGTTTCCTGATTCCCAAACCACTGTTTTACTCAGATAAATGGGTGAAATCTCTTTTCTTACTAAATTCGAAATTAGAATCACTTCACCCCCAACCTAAAATTTCAGATCATATATTTTATCTTCATTTTTCCCCCTCTTGAGCCTGAATTCAAATAAGCGGGAAAAGGTGAAAGGGCAAAAAAAATAAAAATCATAGAAAGAGGGAGCTCTGATAATACAACATCTTGCCACATGAAAAGGTCAAATGATGCTGTTTCAGTCTGTAATAGGCTGCAATTTGAGCAACCCCAGCCATGAAATACCGGGCAATTTCCTGACCTTTTTAGCTGTGGCTGCAAGTGCTTTGATTCTTGGGATACTCTATATCTATATTTGAAACTAACTAAAAAAAAAAAATGTTTCTCAAAACTCTGCTCTCATGATATAAAATATAACCTACAGGCATGATGAATAATGGTTGGTGATGGTTTCTTCGTTTGTTTGCTGTGCTTCATTTTGGCTGCCAAATACTGAATGTCCTTCCTATCACTGCAGATGTCTCCTCTTAAGAACCTTGGTGGGTGGCAACATCCACCTCCCACCACAGAAGCTGAAAAAGCAAGACACTCCTCTCCCAGCTTCCATTGCAATTACGGCATTAAAACCTGATCTTAATCAATCAGATGCCTTTATCCTGGACTTTGAATAAGGACATAATGATTCAAATGAGCAGAAACAGAGGAGAATCTGTTCTGGAAATGGGAGCAACAATAGTAGTAGAAGTTTCCAATTTCCAAAGACATCAGACAGGGGACCGCATCGTCTGCCCATTGCCAGTGGAAGCCATGCCATCCACATTCTACAGAGGGGACAGCATTGTTTTCACAAACTGGTTCTATGTATGATTTTGGCAGTGGTTGTAGCTGCTGCCCAGGATCCCTTGTTTCTGTCCGTATTCTGAGCCTGGATTTCCAACCTTCCCAGGTATTCTTTGGCCAAACCAATATCACTTTAATAAATCCCTTTCCTGTTTAAGTCATCCAGAGGCACTTTCTTTTGCTTGTAACTAAGAACGCTGATATATCAAGGAATAAGACTAAAATGTGACAAAAAATATAAGGGGTGGGTGAGGTAGAATTTCTTTTAAAAATGATATTCAAATGTACTTGATGAAAAAAAAAATCTCACTCAAACTGACTCCTGCACAAAGGAGCCAGTACTCCTGGGTATGATCACATTTTCACAATTTGTGAAAACAGGATCAAGATCTAAACTGATTTCCCACTCAAATCCTGGTTTCTGTCTAGATAATCTCTCTCTCTGTCAAGGATACTGTCAATTTTCTCATCACTCAAGCGTGAAAGCCCCACAATTGTCCTCATCGTTCTCCTCCCTTATATCCATCAACCAAATCCTTTCTATTTTCCCTAATAATGATTTCTCTCAGTTCTCTTCCTGCCTTCATACTCCCAATGGCCAAACTTGATACAAAAATGTATCACCTCCTACATGAGTTATTGCTATAATTTTTTAACTGGCCTACCTGTCTCCCGTATGTCCCGTGCCAAATTAATTTTCTCAAGACATTGCGTCTCATCACTCTCCAGATGAAAACCCTCAATAGCTAACCACTATCTACAGGATAAATTCCAAACTGTTCAGCATGACATATGAGACTCCTCCTGATATGATGGCTTCTTACCTCCCTAGTTGGACCACCACATGCACTATAATAGTATTTGACCAAACGAAATATTTTTAAACATAATATACTGATTTTTTTTTAAAGATTTTATTTTATTTGGCAGAGAGAGACACACACACAGAGAGAGGGAACACAAGCAGCAGGAGAGGGAGAGGGAGAAGCAGACTCCCCGCACAGCAGGGAGCCTGATGTGGGGCTCGATCCCAGCACTCTGGGTCACGACCTGAGCCCAAGGCAGACGCTTAGCAACTGAGCCACCCAGGTGCCCCAATATACTGATTTTCAAATAAAATCAAAAGATAATAATGTATGCTCAAATAGAGAATATGTATACAATTAAAAATTACTAAATATGTTTCTAGAAGATTTTTATGGCCACAATATTAAAACAACCAATGCTAAAAATAACTGCCATGTACAAAATGCTTATTATGTGACAGACAATGTTCTAAATGTTCTATTAGTATTGTCTATATAAATATTACAGCAACTCTATAAGGTGGGTGTTATTTACATGTGGAAAAACTGTAGTGCTGACAGACTGAGGAATATATTCAAAATCATTCAGCAAATAAATATAGTGCAAAAATTCAAATGCCATAAAGTCAATTCTTAAATAAGGAACATATTTCCTTAATGGCAGATTATCACAGGGGTAGAACAACTACATAATACGTAAAGTATTTTTGTGATGTATCCTTTAAGCCAATGGTAAAAGAAATGATATTATTAGCATCAATTTCCCAGTGGAATCTTATTAATATCTAATAGACTATCAGTGTTCTATGCATAATAACTTAGAAAGCTTGTAAAAAATCCAGATTCTCAAGACCTGCCCTCCAGGAATTCTATTCCAGTGGGTCTGGCATGAACTTCAGTACCATGCATTTTTATTAAGCACTTGGGTGTTGCTGATGCAGCTGATGTAACTGGTCCAGGACTCTAACTTTAAGAAACCCTGAGATAGGTAACCACTATGCAGTAATGGTCATGAGGCTTGGGATCTGTTTCTTCTGGCTTTGTCATTCCCTTGTTGCATGACCTTGAATAATTATTTTGCTGACTCTCAATTGTATCATCTCTTAGTGAAGAAGAATGGTGTAGATGATCTAACTTTTTACAGCACATTCGATTCACAAATGTGCTACTCCAGGAAGACCAAAAAAGCACATCTCAAATGTTCCAACTATTCAATTGTCAGTGCCCACCTGAAGTTCTGTGTTGGGAAGGATTCTGAGGTCCTACTTCAGGTAAGTCAGGGGGTGGGGAGAGATGATCATTCAGAGATGTGTTTCATGCATGTGAGAAGGAGACTGGAAACATGTATTCTGAATGTTTGATAGTCTCAACAAAGCCATACAGATTTCCCTTGCTCTAATAGACCACTCCTTTGTTCATACTACTCCCTTAACCCTACTGAAATTAGCCCTCTATTTCCACTTCAAAGGCTCCATAAATACTTTTTCACTACCCCTTTCACTACCCTAACTTTTAAGCTCCCAAAAAGTAATTGCTTCATCTTGCCTTATAACATGGGTAGTGGTTTATCTGTTTCTCTCTTCCTCAAGAAAAAGTGAGGTTACTGAATCGATGTGGGGCTATGGTGAAATAACAGATCTCAAGTGCCTAGAACCCAGTAGAAGTACAATTATTATTTGTTGCAATCTATTCAGCTCTAAAACTCTAGACTCTGGGGTAGAAGTTATTAAATATTGGTGATGAGTGCAATAGACAAAAGGTGTTCGAAATGAAGCTGGAACTCAGAACCTTGGACAGCTCAAAACGTTTTCACAGCATTCGGCTGCCACTCTGACACAGCCCACATTATTTTCCAGCTTTACCTCTCTGCAAGGATAATCTAAGGGCTCTCTGTCTTGCAATTATGGGATTTGCCGGTCTCCAGAAAGACTAACATTCTTGTCTATTGAGGATTTTTGATGTACATGATTACTTAACTGGTTCTCTCACTGCAGAGTAACAGTGAACTTAAGAGTCCAGGCTCTGTGTCAGATTACTCCAGATCCAGAGTCCTGGCTCCCCCCACTTAGCAACTGTGTGACATTAGACAAGGTGTGTGGTATCTTAGTGTCTCGGTAACCTCCTTTGTTACATGGGAATAATCAGTACCTGCTTCATAGAACTTTAGTGAGGACAAAATATTATAATCTGCGTAGTGTTCAGAAAGGCCTAGCACATAACAAGTCCTTAGTAATGTCAGCTGTTAGCTGCCACCATGACGCCAGAGAACTGGTTCTACCCTAGCCCTGCATAAACTCACATGACCTCAAGAAAGCCATCCTCAACTGTGAAATGAGAGCTGGACCACAACAGATATTTCTGCAGTGGAATCCACAAAACCTGAAATCTTCTTTCTTGTGTCCCAGTAAGATTTTTCCTCTTTAATTTCTGTCCCTTTGTTCAGTCATCCTTGGATGTGATCCACAGTCAGACTTGGAGGAGTCTGGGGATCCTGGACAACATAACCTCACCAATCAGTTCAAGACCACTGACTTCCATGTCATGAATTTTGGATGAGAGCCCACCCCCCACCACCACCAAAAAATGGCTAAGATTCTCCACATACCACTGGCCCAAGTTTTCTGAGGCTTTCTTAGGTCCAATTCCAACCTCAACACTAACTGGTGAAGAAGGGACCCTCAGAAAGGGGGAGCAGGCATAAAGCATCAGTATTTCCATGTCATTTGCTCTGTTCTCCACAATCCATCAAGATCCTCCTTGGTCCCTCTAGTCATCCCTTACAATAACCTAGATTGTTGTTTTGAAGGTTTGGATAGCTTGTATATTTTAGTTTTCTGTTGTGCATTTCTTACTAAGAGTTCCTGAAACAAAGCCCTCAAGCCTCAAGTCCCTGCTTATGAGTTTTCCCTTTACTCCTCAAGCACCTTTACCCAAGAGCTTTTAGAAGTGGTATGAACCCAAACAGCTTCCTGGCCCACTGCAGCTTCTAACATGAGATCATGGCTTTAAATCTCAAAATCACAGTATACCTAGTTATTAATAGCAGGGGATTTCAGTTCAACACAAAGTTCTGGTAGACTGCCAGCAATCCAAGTTTAACATCCTCCAGGGTGTGAAATTAAAAGGAAAAAAAAATTCTAAAAGCCTGAGTTTCTGTTCATTTGAACTACAGCTTAACTCCTTCTCTGCCCCTTGCATTAGCTATAAGATCGCTACACTTGCAGTTCAAGATCAATTTTTTTGTGTTCCTAAGGCAAATGACTCTGTCCCACTCATCTTCACAGCCTTCGTGACTAGTACATAATAAGTGCTTAGAGGAGAATGGGTTATTGTTCAGTAATATTTACTTTCTCTTTTTTGCTCTCTTAGGAGTAACAGGTTTCATTGATTTGGGCTTGGCCATGTGTCTTGCTTTAGCCAATAAGATGCTAACAAATGTGATACAGCTAAGGCTAAAAACGTGTTCCTCCTCTCTTGGACTTCTGGTGTAACCATGAGGAAATTTCTAAGCTAGCTCACAGGTCTCAGAAGAAGTATAGGAAGTATGGGGAGCAGAATTCAATGGCTCCTACTAAGCACAGCCTACACTAGTCAACCCCCAATAAATAAATAAGCATTGTGACTTGAGTATTGTCAGACACCAATTACTTATCTCTTAGAGAGTAACAAGAAAGAAACCAGATCATTCATCACTAGAAAATTATTCCAATATCTGTCTCTCCCTCAATGGGGGAGGAAAGCCTAAGAGTACCACAGCCATATTGGGAAATTTAGTAGACATGGTATTACTTAACATCAAGTTAAACAAAGGGACAAAATTGTCTAATTTTGTTATATACTCTTTCTTTCACTGACCTTGTCTCTGTCCCACAAATAAGAAAACTACTCTTTTGAGAAGGACAGAACTTCCCTGAAGTCACACTGTGCTGGGGGAAAAACTAATCTCTGCTGTAATAAAACTCTAGAATTTATATGAATCAGGAATTCCCAATAAGCATATAATTGAAACTGTTTTTACTACCACGATAAAACTGGACCAAAAATTAAAAATTCATTACCTAGTGTAGCTTACAGAAGCTATGTTTCAGCTCCTTGGAAAAGGTTCCCAATCTACTCAGTGGAGCAAACATAAGAATACAAAAATCACCAAACCAGGTCAGATCCTTAATACCTTTCAGCAGAGTTCTCTGGCAGTTGAAAAAACAAAGTTGTCTTGAGGAAAAATTAGGTTGCAAACAAAGACCCCTGGTTACCCTTAATAAATCATGCTGGATCCACCATTCAAGAAAGCTTATGATAGAAATATCTAGTACCAGGCTTTCCTTATGCTGGAAACAACCCTAAAAATAGATATATTGAAGAAGCCACTGAGCCCAGGCATTGGACAATAGATAGTGCAAGAACTGCACCCCTGAGAAACAAGGAACTCATGAGCTGAGCTGCAAAATCACCCCAGTAATATGCCTGGGGACAATTTCCCAACTAAGGCACAGTAAGCTGAAGTCCAAGTAGGGCATGCTGGTCTTGCTTAGCTAAAGTGGCTAAGATCAGTTTGCAGTAGCTGACATACAGCACTGGAGAGGAGAGAACTATAACAGAGAAGCACTCTAGAAGTTCATGTCGGGATTCCCAAACCCATGGGGTTCCCTCATGTTGGGGATCCCCTGATTAGATCCACAAAGGAAACAGCTTAAAACTTGAGTCCCTCCAAATTAGAAGGGCTTGTGAATTACCCTGGGCTTTTCACGGATACAGCATAACAAAAAATAAAGCCAAGTCTACACAAATATTAAGTGATCATCCAGTAATTATGCCATCTACTAAACAAAAATAAATCATCTTCAGAGGAAGATTACAAAATCCAGAGTCTACAAAATATCACCAATGTGCAGTACACAATAAAATATTACAAGATTGAAACACACACACACAAAAAAAACATAGTGAAAAAAAAATCAGTCAGGTGAAACTGACCTAGGTATTTACCCAACAGAAATGAAAACCTACATTCATACAAAAACCCTGTATACAAATGCTTAAAACTGTATAATCACCAAAAACTGAAATGTCCCTCAACAGATGAATGGAAACACAAGTTTTGCACATCCATCCAATGGTGTTGTTAAGGACCCACTTAACAACAGAAAGAAATAAACTCTCGGATACTTATAGTACCAAAGATAACTCTCAAAGGCATTATGCTGAGAGAAAGAAACCAGTCTCCAAAAGTTTCATACTGAATGATTCCATTTATATTACAGTTGGGAAAAGGCACAACTACAGCTGTAGAGAACAGAACAATAGTTACCAAAGCTTGGGGGTGGGGGACAATTTGACTACATATGGGCAGTACAAGGGAATTTTCTGGATGATGGGACCTTTCCTTGTCCTGATTGTGGGGGTGGTTACAAGAATCGACATATGTGTTGAAAGTCATTGACTTGTACACCAGAAAGGTCCATTTGACTAAATGTTAATTTTTAAAGAAAGCTGAAAGTCTGCAAGGAAAAGGGTTATAAAAGGAATAATATTAACATGTTTAATAAATTTAATAACAGAAAATTATTATATAATTTAACTAATCAAAAAATGGGTAAAATATATAAATAGACAATTCACAGAACAGAAAACATAAATTACCCTTAAATACATAAAGATATTCTCAACCCCACTTTTACACTCATTAGTTGGCAAAGGCAAAAGAGTCTGAGAATGTATCATGTTGCTGAGGATTTGAAGTCAACAGACTCTAATGCATTGCTGATGAAAGGTAAACTGGTATAACCTCCATGGAGGAAAACTGTCACGAGCTATCAAAATGTTTTAAAAATGCATGACATTTCACCCAGCAACTCAACTTCCAGAAATTTATCCTACAGATATATTTGCAGTGTCAAATAACCTATGAACCCAAATTATTTATTGAAACCTTGTTTTTATCAGCAAAATGTGGGGAAAACCTAAATGTCCCTCAATACCAGATTTGTTAAGTGCAGTATGATATACACATACTATGGAATGCAATGTAGCCATCAAGTGAAAGAGAAGTTGTCAAGTTCTAAAATAAAATATTATTAAGTGAGTAAGAACAAAACAAGGTACAAAAGAATCTCTTTATGTCAAGGACACATATGCATTGCCCCTTTTTTTTTTTTTTTTTTAATCCACAAAGTTTGACATTTCACAAAGGCTTATTTTTCCTGTTTTTAAATTAACCTGTGGAATGTTAATCATGCTTTCTGTTGGAGATAATATATACCTACTTTCAGGGTCTAATACAAGAGATTCTACGTAAGATCTTAGATTCTGCCCCCAAATCTATCTTTGGCATGAGCTAATACCTAAAATCCTTAGAATCATAATAATAGCAATAAGAATAATAATAATGGCTGAAATTTTTGAGCACTTATCATGTGCTTAGGATATATGCTAGTGCTTTGCTATACTCTTTACATCAGTCACTTCAATTTCAGTCTCAGTTACAATTCTTTGAAGTTGTACAGCACTGTACGTGGGTTACAAATTGGAAGGAAGAAAAACACACACACACACACACACACGCACACACGCACACACACGCACACACAGAAAGACACAGATTTAAAGAAGTCAACTTGCATAAGATAATTTCATTCGTGATCTCTAGATCCGGATATGGGCAGCCTGACTCCAAAGCCCATGTTCTCCCCATCATCCAACACCACCTATAAATGCAGAATCTTTGCACAGGAGAAAGTCCTCAGGTCTTCTAGTTAAATTTTTCAATCACTATAGGACCCACTTGACAGCATGCTTGACAAGAAGCTACCTAGACTCTTCTGAGTGACAAGGAGCTCACAATCTCCTGAGACATCCTATTCCATCACAAGACAACACGGATTCTTTAAAAAAAAATTTTTAAAACCATCTGCTTCCCTCACACTCTCTTTTTCTCCTCTCTGGAGTGACACACAATGCGCATCTAATCCCTCTATCACAGGACTGTCCTTCCAATCTCTGGTGTCAGCTCTCCTGGGCTCTCACCTCTCCCTCCTCTTCCTGCTCAATCCTTAACGCTCTTGTGCAAAGACTCTAAGATTCCTCAACATCCAAAAGGGCTTCATTCCATTATCTCCTTGGTTTTTTACGTTGCAAATCAACGCTATTAGGTGTAATTTACATACAAAGAAGAACGCAGACTTCAAATATTACAATTTAATGGGTTTTGACAAAAGGCACCTATGAAACCCAAGCTTCTATTAAAATATAGACTATCTCCAGGCACCTGGGTGGCTCAGTTGGTTAAGCACCTGCCTTTGGCTCAGGCCATGATCCCAGGGTCCTGAGATTGAGTCCCAGGTTGGGCTTCCTGCTCATGGGGGAGTCGGCTTCCTCTCCCTCTTTCCCCCTCCCCCTGCTCATGCTCTCTTTCTCTCACACATGCTCTCTCTCTCTCTCTCAAATTGATAAATAAATTCATTTATCAAATTGGTAAATAAAATCATATATATGTGTATATATATATGTATATATATACACACACACTGCCTCTATCACCTCAAAAACTTCTCTAGTGTCCTTTGGCAGGGACTTCCCCACTCATTCCCACCCAAGAGAACTTCTGGCCTGATTCCTATAACCACAGATTAATATTACCTCTAATCACACAGTAAGTACTCTTTTGCATCTGACTTCTTTAACTCAGCATAATATTTTTGGAATTTATTGTGCTGTAAATTACAGCAATGCATTCCGTTTTTATTGCTGAGTAGTGTTTCACTGCAGAAACAGACCATAATTTTTGTATCCATTCTCCTATTGATGGACATTTGGTTATTTCCAGTTTAGGGCTCTTTTGAATAAGTTCCTACAACATTCTTATGCAAGGGGCGCCTGGGTGGCTCAGTGGGTTAAAGCCTCTGTTTTCAGCTCAGGTCATGATCCCAGGGTCCTGGGATCGAGACCCGCATTGGGCTCTCTGCTCAGCGGGGAGCCTGCTTCCTCCTCTCTTTCTGCCTGCCTCTCTGCCTACTTGTGATCTCTGTCAAATAAATAAATAAAATCTTTTAAAAAAAAAATTCTTATGCAAGTTTTTTGTTTGGATGTACATTCCTATTTCTCTTGGGGAAATACCCAGGAGTGAAGTAACTGGGTTCATAGGGTAGGTATATATTTAATTTTCAGGGAAATGCAATTAAAACCACAGAGAGATACCACTTCACAGTCAGTAAAGTAGGTATAATTAAAAAGACTGATGACCCCGAGTGTTGGCAAGAATGGGAAACAATGCTCCTTTCCCAGCGAGACTCTTTAAATTGAGTAAGCAACTCACTGTGTTGGTGATTAGCTTCAGGTACAGTTATCTCCTCTGTTCTGGGTCTTCAGCATCCATTCATTAATCCAGCTGGACTTGGTCCTGGCTCCTACTGACCTGGCCATCAGCTGACATCCCGGAGATACTGCTGCATTTACTATGGTTAAGATTATTCCGTTGAACCTCTTCTGTACAAATAATTTTTCTGGTCCAGCTGCTGAACACAGTTTCACAACTTTAATAACTTATAAAAAACCACACTTATCCCCACCATAAAGGGGAAATCACTATTTACCATCAAAGTAGTCAAAGAAAGCACATAAGAAAAAACAAAATTAAAATGTTTATTAAATATCTATAAAACAATGTCTATAAAACAAAACAAAAAACTGCAAATAGGAAAAGAGGAAGGCAAGTGATTGAGAATAAAGGTACATTAACTATGCTTTAGTCTATAAAACTCTCCTATACCTGATCTCCTATAGTACCTCAGCCACTTTTATTCCTTCTATTTCATAAATGAAGAGGTCGAGTTCAAAGAGGGTTAAGTGCTCAAGATCACACAACTAATTAGATCAAATCATGACCAAAAACCAAGTTCATGTCTACATATTGTGTGATTTTTCTGCTACACTGGCACATCTCGCCCTGATTACTCTAAATATCCCATGAGTAACCCGAATCCATTTGACCAATTTGCTATAAACTTACCAAGGATGCCTTTTGGCCCCCACTTTATGACCCTCGTTTAGAGTTAAAATATGCCTTTCAAAACACTTTGAGAGGCATTTTCTTCATCCTTTTGTATGAGTTCTGATAGCAGCCGGCCACAGAGTCTAAGAACACTGACAGAAGAGTCAAGAGCCTTGTATTCTGATCCTGCCTCAGGCAATGACAAGCCCGAGGACTTTATGCAGAGATAAAATGGTGGTGGAAGAGAATGTGGGCTTTGAAGCAAAAAAAAAAAAAAAAAGACATGACTAACTGTGGCCCTGGTGACATTACTTCCCCTGAGTCCTGCTTCCCCCACCTGTAAAGATTAAATGAGGTAATATGTGTACAGGGTCTCAAATTGTCATGCTCAAAGAATACCCTCTACACCATAATTATCCTCATCGTCATCATGACTTGTTACTGTCTCAAAGTTCAATGAAATGAGCTTTAATCTCATGACCAGCTCTTTCTGACACTCTTTGAGCCCCTTTATGACCACATCTTTCTATATATAACAAAAGATGGGTTGTTTAGAAATTCCTTTGAGGGCACCTGGGTGGCTCAATGGGTTAAGCCATTGCCTTCGGCTCAGGTCATGATCTCAGGGTCCTGGGATCGAGTCCCGCATCGGGCTCTTTGCTCAGCAGGGAGCCTGCTTCCCTCTCTCTCTCTCTCTCTGCCTGCCTCTCTGCCTACTTGTGATCTCTCTCTGTCAAATAAATAAATAAAATCTTTTAAAAAAAAAGAAAAAAAAGAAAAAGAAATTCCTTTGAAATAATCAGATGATTCCAAACAATTAGATGGTTACCATCTCACTCTCTGGAATGTTCATGTAGAAATGTCTTCTTGACTCAGCCATGCATTCATCCATTATTGCCAACCTAGTATGGGCCAGACACCTTGTTTGGCAGGGAATGAGCATCCAATGAACATGACAATTATCCTGCATATAGAAGTATGCATATTTTTCCCTCAAGGGAGCACTAAGGAATCAGTGCAAATCCTTTCTAAGAGTAGTATTGTTCTTTTAGCGTCTGTGAATCTTTATCCACTTCTGACAATGACCACCCAGTTAGAAGGTCTCAACAGAGAATGTCCTTATTGTCCCACAGATTGCATATTTGGTGGGGAAAAAAAAATGTGAATGAGGCATTAATTCGACAATGCTGCATATTTGTTCAGATTAGAAGGTGCTCCCAGTATGACCCATATACACAGAACTAATGAGATGGAGTTAGAATCAAAGGCCAATACCAGTTTTAAACACAAAACAATCCAGAATTCAGAAGCACCTTATTTCTTTTCCAGGAAACTGCAGGTGGGTTCTGCACAGAGATGGCATCCTGAACAACTGTGTGCAAATTGATTACTCTTTAAATGAAAGTCTACTTCAAATATACCTAAGGTAGCTACTGTTTAAAAGAAAACTACAGCAAATGCGTTTGGAATGCTAGACATTGTCTTGGAAAGTAAATAATGAGTCCTGAAATACATTTTATGAATCTAGACTGTCATGTACCAAGGTTGCTTAATAAAACAAGTTAGATGTGCATTTTCTATGAAAATTCCATTTAAACCTTCCATTCACATGGATTATTTGTCATTGTGGTCTGCAGCTACCAATGAAGTCCAAAAATAAATTCCTACTTCATTTCATTAAACAGGCACATTATGAATATGAGGCAATAAACGGTGATTTTCATAACATTTAGCTCTTTCACACAATGAATTATCAGGAACTGAGACTACGACAAGGTTTAAGTCAATGAACAACTCTTGTCCTAATTATGAAGGATTTACAAGAAGGAAGGGCCTGGTAACAGGGCTGGGAAGAAAGGCCAGCTTACAGAACAGGAAATCTATTTGACTATCAAGCTGCAAACTGTAATTTATTAAAAATGTAATTACCCACAAGACTCTTATTTGCAGAACCCATCGAAGGAATATTAACATTTGGAACTATGTTAAGGTCTCAAGCCATCACAGGGCAACAGAACCTTCGTTATCTGGTTTAGTGTTTGTGGAGGTTTTCTTCACCCCCAAAAGGCATGAAAAAACAGGAGGGAATTGCTTTATAATAACAGTTCCTCAGGTCAAGGGGGAAAAAAAGGGGTGAAGAGTCTTGGGATCCTTCCTTTGACCCTTCATAGCCCCTCTCCACACAACCCCAAGTCCAAGGGCTGGCTTCATGGGTGGGTGTGCAGTGTTCACAGAGCACTGAGCTAGGAAGGACCCTGTGCAGTCTTTAATGTTCTGCTATCACCATGTTTAAATTCTAGTAACTTTTTAACCAGAGACCCCACATATTCATTTTCCACTTGGCCTCACAAATTATGAAGCCAATCCTGCCAAGCCTCCTACCTACACACACACACACACACACACCACAGACAACTTCTCCAGGACCTTATCATATCCACTTGTTCTAACCCTCCCTGAGCCAAGATGGCAGAACACTGCTTTGGAGCTGGAGCTCAGAGTGGGCTGCTGGGTTCAATTCCTCTTTCTCCTTATGAGCTCTGTAATCCTGATATCCTCATCTGCATAATGGACATAGCATCCACCTCCTCACTGGATTGATACAAGAACTAAATGAATTAAAAAAAAAAAAAAGAACTAAATGAGATAACACATGTAAAGGAGAGTGAGTGTGCACTTCTTACAGATGAATGTTCTTTCTGTGGTAACTATTATATTAGGAATGGGAAGAGAAGAAGGAGAGAGACTACTGCCTCATCTGTGAAATGCTGCCTGCCCTCCCAGGCTAAGTTCCCTGACCTCTACACTATTTAATGAGCCATGTTGGGTCTGGCATTACCATCCCACCAAAATACTGCATTTTCCTAAACTTCCATGAACCACGTTCAAATTCTGCTCTATCACTTCTAGGTTTGCTTAGATCAACTTATTATTTAAGTGAAATCATTTTACTTGGCAAATAACTTTATATCACTATAACAAGCGAAGACCAGTATCCCACATCAAAAAGGGAAGGTGGGGCACCGGGGTGGCTCAGTGGGTTAAGCCTCTGCCTTTGGTTCAGGTCATGATCCTGGAGTCCTGGGATCGAGTCCTGCATTGGGCTCTCTGCTCAACAGGGGGCCTGCTTCTCTCTCTCTCTCTCTCTCTCTCTCTGCCTCTCTGCCTACTTGTGATCGCTCTCTGTCAAATAAATAAATAAAATCTTTTTTTAAAAAAGGGAAGGTAATAAACAACACTAAGCATTTGTATATGGTTATTCATATACCACCTAAAATCCTCTTAGACACTACCAGTAGCATCCATACTGACCTTGTGTTCTCTTCCATTGGGCTCTGGGCTTTCTAAGTATAACAACCAAGGTCTCACTACTATTTTACCACCTAAAGAACAGTGCACTGTGAACAGCAAGTTCTCCAGAACTGTTGGCTGAATAAATACTTATTAACAAACCGATAAGAGTGATAACCACTCGCAAAGATGTTTATACTTCAACTGGGGGCTTTAGAAGGCCCTAAAACTTTCTAGGAGCAATGGATTTCTCCTGAGCAGCATTTCTCAAAGTGTGGTCTGAGCCCTCAACTCTATGGTCAACTAATCTTTGACAAAGCAGGAAAAAACATCTAATGGAAAAAAGACGGTCTCTTCAACAAATGGTGTTGGGAAAATTGGACAGATACATGCAGAAGAATGAAATTGGACCATTTTCTTACACCATACATCCATACATAAAGATAAACTGAAAGTGAATGAAAGAGCTAAATGTGAGACAGGAATCCATCAAAATCCTAGAGGAGAAGCAACCTCTCCAACCTCAACCACACAACACATCTCCAAAGGCAAGGGAAACAAAAGCCAAAATGAACTGGGACTTCATCAAGATCAAAAGCTTTTCACAGCAAAGGAAACAGTCAACAAAACCAAAAGATAACTGACAGAATGAGGGAAGATATTTGCAAATGTCTTATCAGATAAAGGGCTAGTATCCAAGGTCTATAAAGAACTTATCGAATTAAAACTCAAAAACCAAATAATCAAGTCAAGAAATGGACAAAAGAACATAAACAGACAATTCTCCAAAAAAGACATCCAAATGGCCAACAGACACATGAAGAAGATGCTCGACATCACTTGGCATCAGCAAAATATGAATCAAAACCACAATGAGATACCATCTCATGCTACTCTGGAGGGCTAAAGTTAACAACTCAGGAAACAAGAGGTGTTGGTGAGAATGTGGAGAAAGGGGAACAGTCTTACGTTTATGGTGGGATTTTAAGCTGGTACAGCCACTCTGGGAAACAGTATGTAGGTTTCTCAAGAAGTTAAAAATAGAGCTATCCTATGACCCAGCAATTACACTACTAGGGATTTACCCAAAGGATACAAACATAGTGATTTGAAGGGGCACTTGCACCCCAACATTTATAGCAGCAATGTCCACAATAGCCAAGCCATGGGAAGGCCCAGATATCCACAGACAGATGAATGGATAAAGAAGACGTGGTTATATATATTTATAAACAATGGAATATTACTCAGCCATCAAAAAGGATGAAATCTTACCATTTACATCAACATGGAAGGAGGTGATTGAGGAGGAAGGGGAGGAGGAGGGGGAGAAGAAGAAAAAGGGGAGGAGGAGGGGAGGAGGAGAAAGAGGAGGAGGAGGAGAAGGAGAAGAAAGAGATGAAGAAGGAGGAGGAAGAGAGGGAGGGGGAGGGGAGAAGTAGAGAGAAGAAAATGGAAAAAGAGAAAAGGAAAACCACGGGCTGATGTTAGGAACCATTAAAGTCTCATGAACACTAGGGAAGTACAGACCAGATGCAGACATTGCTGAGTAGGCACATTATTAATCATGAGTCAAAAGAAAAACAAAATGTGCCTGCTGGCAACATCCCTTGTGGAAATATTTAGCGCAGCCTGGTTCCTGCTCAAGTGCCGAGGTGGGAATTTACAGTTCAATGCCCAGTGGAAACATTTACCTTAGCAAAAGCTGAACACAATGCACATATCTTGTCCCCCACAATTACCAATCTTGATGGTGGCAAGAAAGATTTTTAAATAAATAAACATGCAACACTGCCTGTTCTTGAGTCTTCCAGTTTAATTTAACCAAAGGAAAAGAAGACATCTTCATCTAAACCGGTAGGTCAGTGATGAGCAGTTGTTATGGAAAAGTCATTTCTGAAAGAGTCAACTGGAGGACAAAGTCCTAGAATGAGTCCCTTTAGTGTTTCCTGTTGCTGTGAACTTTGTTTGGCTACTTTGTTTGGAATCTTGGATGAAAAACCACATTACGGGTTATGTTTCCGGGGCTGCCACTAGGCTGGACATTTCAATAGTATCAAAAGGCTTTATAAACAAACGGTTGCGAGTACACACATCTGCCCTCCGCTCTATGAGGCTTTTATGTGGCTTTTATGTGGCTCAAACTGCTTCTGTCTGTAGGTGGCAATCATGGGCTTGGCCATTTTTTCTCCTTGTTAGTATTTTTGTTCACTTAGTTCTTTAGCTAGTGGTTATGTTGCTGCCATGTTTTTGCCTTTTGAAATTTTCCCATTTGTCAATTTGCTTCCAAAGTAACTATTTGTGGTAAAAAACATTTATAGTTGCTTTTCATAAATGGAGTTATTTAGGAGGTATATTATCTGAGACTTTTGCATTTCCTTTTCTTATTCAGAGAATACCATCCTCTGTGGATATAAAATTCTTGGATTCACAGCAGAGATCTCTTGGATACTCTGAGGGTCTTATCGACCTCCTTCTGAGGTTATTTAATGTGAAAAAAACTGAAACTAACTTGAGATATATCCTTTTAAAATTACCTCTTTTCTTTTTGCTTTCTCTAATTTTCTGTTTGGGAGCTTGTCCCTGAAATCCTTACTGGGATTCTTCTTGACATAGATTCTATAAAAGGTTTGCCGGGAAAAGCTGGGAAATGCTCACTTTCTATCCAAGTGGGGGGTTTTTTTGTTTTGTTTTTTGTTTTTTTACTTTTGGAAAGTTGTCCTTAATTGTTCCTTTGATCATTGCAGATAATCTGCTTGCTTGGTGTCTTTCTTTCAATATTCCTATCATTTGTGGGTTACACTTGTCACTTCTGTCTTCTGTATCTCTACCTACCTTTCATCTTTAACACCTTTCCCTGCATTCTGGAGAACTTTGAAAAATCTATCTCCGGGTGATGCCTGGGTGGCTCAGTTGATTAAGCAACTGCTCATGATCCCGGGGTCCTGGGACGGAGCTCTGTGACAGACTTCTTAGCAGGGAGTCTGCTTCTCCCGCGGCCCCGCCCTTCTGCTCATGCGTGTGTGCCCTCTCTCTCTCTCTTACTCTCTCTCAAATAAATAAATCTTAATAAAATAAAAAAATAAAACGAAACGAAATAAAATGAAATGAAATGTATTTCCTGTTCCTGTGACATTTTCCACGGTATAGACTCCATTTTCCCTGCTTCCAATCAGCAATCCCAGTCGTGACTTTCATTGTGTTTTACTTTCTTTCATCCCAGACATTTTAAGAAATTATACTCTTTCTTTGTTTGATTCAGGATGAATTATCTCCTGAATCTTGCTTCTGTTCCTTGGAAGTTTTATTTCACGAGAACTTTCCTCTGCCCCACTGACACTTGACTCTCCTTCCCTGGGGCTACAGAACTTCTCTCCCAGAAGTTCTTCATTTGGGGAAAGCTCCATGGGTATTTGTACAGTCTTGATCTTTCTCGGGTTCTGGCTGGGACAAGCAGAGTTTCGGGTGGTTTTTTTGGTTTGTTTTTTGGGGTTTTTTTTCAGTATATATACATTCTTACTTTCTTAAACCCTGTACTCACAGAGAACATGGTATGATGAAGAAGTAAAGCTTGAGGAGAGGCAGAATATACTACCCCAAAATATACCACCTTGGCATAAAGATTATCTTGGACTAAATGTTCTTCAAAAAGCAAGGAGGAAATTCTAATCTTTTTGTTTTTCTTCCTGAAAACAAGAGATTAAAAAGTCCCATGTGAAAGATACCCTCACTTTACCAGGGAAAAAGAAACATTTTTTTTCAATGGGGAATCATAGCAGAGAAAATTCTGTATCAACAGACCTTGTTAAAAGAGTTCGTACCTTCCTTTAGCCTCCCCACATAGTTTACTTTTCCCCAATTGCCTCTCTCTGCTCAAACCAGTACAAACACATTTAGGTTTTGCAATTTTGCTGGGTCTTCATTTCCTTAAGAGGACTCCTTTGTCACATAAAACGTGTATTAAGTACATTTGCATGCTTTTCTCCTGTTAATCTGTCTTATGTCAATTTAATTCTCAGGTCCAGCCAAAAATCCCTAAGAAAGTAAGAGAGTACATGTAAAATGTTACTGTCCCTCCAAGCGAAAGCTTCCACACTTGAATGCCCACATGGTCAGGCAGGGAGTTGAAAAGAAGGAAGCAGTGGAACATAGTCTTGATCAAAGGGGTCACTGCTTAGCTCTAGTCAGAAATATAGATGTTTCAGCAGTAAATCCAGATGCTTACACAATAACGACTAATTTGGAAATTTCTAAAAACATGGAACAAGCCATGCAATGCAGATATGGGGACTAAAGTCAGCCTGGGGGCTGCCTGCAAACATCCTCAGGGCCAATAAGCCCTGCAAAACTAGATTTTTCTTATGCAGACCCATAGAGGCTCTCCCCTTACTTACTGAAGTCCTCCTATCCTCAGCTCCCGGCTCCACCTGGGGGCCAATGTTATTAGTCCTATTTTGCATCTTTCCTTCTATAAACCATCTCTCTGCCATTTTTAAAATTCTCTTATATTTTCCACTCTGGGTATTGTAGTAACAGGTACTCAATGCAAAATTTACTCATGCAATATTTTATATTTTTTATATCAAGCCTTGAAAATTACCTCCTTGAGGATTTTGTTTTCCTGGCCAGGTCTAGAATTGGCTTTTCAATCAATATTTATTAAAGCGAGAAGTAGTCTGCTATTTTGGAGAAGAACAAATTCCCAGTTATCCGTGTTCCATATATCAAGGATGTAGTAGATTTCCACATCCTCTTTCCATCAGATGGGCCTGTGAGTCCCAATTCCTCATCTACAGCCAAGGGGCACCCGCCCCCACCCCAAAAAACCTAGGACAGTTAGCGCTTTCTGCGACTACCAACTGTCTCTGGCGCCACCTGCTGGCCGTTCGGTGCATCCACCAGGCACTGAACACAAGGATGAAGTTCCCAAAGTAAACCAGAAGCCATTTGCTTTGAGGCTCAGAAACACCCCTTTCTGAGCAACGTTCAAAGGCTCAGCTGGATACAACAGGAAGTTTTTCCCAAGAAAACCTTTTGGCTTATTCTTCCTCTGCTTTCTAGGGCCAAACTTGTGTTTTGTTGTGGTTGTTGTTTTAATAAATGCAGCCACTGTTGTATTTGGCAGAAAGACCACAATCATGACACAGCCTTCCCCATCTAGTGAGTTTCCTATGCGGCCCGCCCTGCATGACCTCCAGAAATGGAAGGTGCTGGTACCAGAAGGGCAGAAGCCTGAGTCCACTTCCTCACAGACCACCCCTCAGCCACATGGCCTTGGAAAAGGCACTCCTGCCTGCCCTGCCTTTGGTGAGTGCTAGCTGGGGACACTGAACTCCTTTCCAGCTCTGAAATAATCCTATAAAGCTGTGAGTACAGGCACACCTCCTCGTATGGCACTTCACAGATATCCCACTGTCTGCAAGTTGAAGATGTGTCACTAACCCTTGCCTGGTGCAAGTCTATTGGTACCATTTTTCCCACTGCATTTGCTCACTTTCTGTCTCTCCGCCCTATTGGGGTAATTCTCACAATAGTTTAAGTTTTTTTTTATTATGGTTCTATTCATGATGGTGCTCTGTGATCCGTGACTACACCTCACTAAAAAAAAATTTTTTATTTTAATTTTTTAATTACAAAAATATGTACCTCTAGACATGTATTATGGCATACTTAATTGACTACAGTATAGGGTAAACATATGCCCTAGGAAACCAAAAAATTCATTCGACTCGTTTGTTAGGGCATTCACTCTTCTGCAGTGATCCAGAGCCGCACCTTGGTATCTCCAAGGGGCGTGTGTATGAGGATCAGGCCTCCTGGGCACCATCCAAACTCATGCTGTCCCGTATGACGCTACTAGCCGCGTGTGACTACTGAGAATGGAAATGTAGCTAATCCAGTCTGAGATGAGCTGTAAATATAGAACGTATACTGAATTTCGGAAGACAGTATGAAAAAAGAATATAAAAATATCACATTCATATTTTTATGTTGACTACAAGTTGTTATGATAATATTTTGATTATACTGGGTTAAATAAAATGTTATTAAAATCCATTCCACGGATTTCTTCCTAATTTTTATTGTGGCACTAGATAATTTTAAGTTGCACACATGATTCATGTTGTATTTCCACTGAATAGCACAGCTCTAAACAGCTGAATGTTTAAAGGACACCATTATCTCACATATCAGCAGCAGGAAGAGTAATTCAATATTCAGGATCTTTTTTATATATGTATTTTCTCCTTTTCTGTATGATTCTCTATGCTAAATAAAAACACCTGGGTCTTCTGCTCAGAGGATGGTCACTTTCGTCTGTCAGCACCTGTGAATCCTGAAGAGAGCCTCCTGGGAGCTACAGCCAGCCTGCCTGGGAAATCTCATGAAATCTTCTCTAGAAGGCATCTCAAAAAGGTGTTCTGGTTCAGAGATATAAATAGAGGGGGTCAGCAGCAAGTCAAGAAGAACTATAAATAACCAATACCCTTATGAAAATGTTCTCTCATGCTGATAATCAAAGAAATAGAAATAAAACACAAGATCTCATCTTTAATCCAACAGCATACAGACTGTTTTAAAATTACAGTCAGAGTGAGCAAGGGTATATGGAAATCAGTATATTTATTCCCTGCCTGGGAGAGCTGAAGTTTACACAGCCTTTCTAGAGGGTAAGTTAGCAATATGGAAAAACAGCCTCAGAACCACGCATGCCCTCGGGCCAGCAAGGTCCCTCTCTAAGGATTTCATCTAAGGCAATCATCATCGCTGTGTTCACTAACTTTTCTGCAGGGACATTCATTATTTTGAGAATTATAACAAAAATAACATCAAACCAAGGAATTTTTTTAAACTAAGTCATATGGAAAAAATAAAATGCTGCCATTAAAAATTGTGACGACGGAATATTTAATGATCCACTCTTCCTCCCCTTCCTCCATCCACACTCTTCAATTCAGCATGTGGGATCTTTTCACAGAGAAGCTGACCATGTCACTCTCTTGTTTAAAACCTTCACTGTCGTGGCACCTGGGTGGCTCCAGTTGGTTAAGCAACCGACTCTTGATTTCAGCTCAGATCATGATCTTGGGGTCATGAGACAGAGCCCCGTGAAGAGCTCTATACTCAGCAGGGAATCTGCTTGAGATTCTCCCTCTCTCCCCTCTCTGCCCCTCTCCCAGCTATAAATAAATAGATAGATAGATAGATAGATAGATAGATAAATAAAATCTGAAGGGGAAAAAATAAACCCTTCACTTGTCTTCACTGGGTAATAGGATGAAGCCCTTAATCCATATATGGGCCCTGAGATCTGAGCCTGCCTCCCTCTCCAGCTTCATCTCCTGCCATGCGCATACCCTTTGCTCACCTCCTACTGTCCACAGAGGGCCTCTTTCAGCCCCAGAGGCCTGCAAAGCTCTTGCCGGCTCTGGGTCTTTGTTCATATCACTCTGATAGGATATTGCCTGCGCCCCATCTTTTTGTGGAAAAGGCCTCCTCAGTCTAGAGGGCTTGTGTTAAGTGCCACTTCCCCAGAAAACCATTCCCTAAACCTTCAATCTAAATTAGGTCTCCTGGTTTCCCAATATCTTCTCTTTTCCTCCCTGTGGCTTACCAGTCTCTGACTCTGCACTGATTACTATGATTATTAGTGGAATGCCCGTCTCCCCACCTCCCTGCAGGACTTTGCTCCTACCTGGCCTCCAGGAACTGTCCCATAAATACATGCCGAACAAATGAATGATAGTGTAATTCATAAAAGTCAGGTTAGACTAAAAGAAGTCAGACACAGAAAGACAAATACTGCATGATCTCACTTACATGTGGAATCTAAAAAAAAAAAAAAAAAAGCCAAACTCAGAGAAAACAGATTGACAGAGGCAAGGGGGGGGACAGGGTGGGAAGGTGGTGAAATGGGGAAAGCTAGTCCTAAGATAAATCAGTCCTAGGGATGGAAGGTACAGCATGGTGACTAGAGCTAATAACCTCGCACTATATATTTGAAAGTTGCTAAGAGAAGTAGATCTTAAAAGGCCTCATCACAAGGGTAAAGTAATTGTATGTATGTGAAGGGACAGAGGTTCACCAGATGTATCGTGGTGACCGTTTCACAGTAAATACAAATATCAAATCATTGTGTGCTACACCTGAAACTGTGTCATGTTGTGTTATATCTCAGTCTTTAAAAGGCAGTCCACCAAATGGTATGTATCATGGGCTTTCAATACCAACATGCATACGCATATAATTCTAACATCATAAAAAAGACCAGAGGAAAATCCAAGCTGTTAATGGCAATGTCTCTGCATCATGATGTTACTTTCCTTCTTTCATTCTGATTTTCTATGGGGAACATATCTAACTTTCAAAATCAGGAGAACATTTATTTCAAAAATACTAATAACATTAAGAGCCCTGGGTTTGAGTCCACTCCTAACAGAAGTGTGATCTCGGGAAACCTCAGGTCTTCACAGCTTCTTTGCTAGAAATGCAGCCAAGGCCACCCACCCTGACTATCTTCAGATGAAGTAATGGGATCACGTTGTTGTGAAGTTTTGCACAGACTGCAGTAATTCCTCTGGGTGCTTTGGGGTGTGAGATGGACCCACCGTGTAGGGTGATGGGCATTTGTCCAGAGGTTGTGTAATCTGCAAATACCACATAGAGATGACAGTTGGGAACTGAAGCTGTGCCTTTTGAGTGGCACTTGGGTGGCTGTCTCCACCCTGCGAGGTGAGGCTTGGGCTTTGGGAATGCAGGAGGAGAGCCACTATGGGGAGAGAAGTGGGAAGAATGTCGCAGAACGGGGACATCGTCTCTCCATTTCCCCAAGACCAAATGCAGGGGAAACAGGTGGCCTCCCAGCACCAGCTCCCAGCAGGGGTAGAAAGATGCAAATGCAAACTTGAAGTTATTGGGAGAGACGGCATTTTTTGTGCTGAATAACTCAACGTGGTGTGCTCTTTCTGCAGTCTCTTGGTAAAAATCCAGTGATCGTGGGCATCCTTTTGCGGTCCTTTCTCTTCAACCTTTTGCTTATTGAATGCAACTTCAAAAAAGAGCTGCTCTGGCCCTGATGGAGGACGCCAGCTTACTCAACTTATTCTATAACTGTTTACCGAGCATTTGTAATTGGTGAGGCACTATGGTAGGAGTGGGGGATAAAGTACGTGAACAAGGCACTGTCCCTGCTTTCCAATAGCACAACATCTACTCATTATGACCTCCCCTTCCTAAGTTCCCTTGACCTCCCCTCACGCTGCCCACTTCCTGCCTCCTTGTTCTGGGTCCCCACCACCCCATTTTAGCATTTATCCTACTGGAGTGTTCTCATGCACCTTAGAGCCCATCTCAGCCTGCCACCTCCTTAAGGACACAGACACTATTCAGAGTCGGCAGCCACGGCACAAGTCTGTTATATATGGTGCTCACTGAACCAGCAAGTGAACAAATGACTTAATTGCCCGAATAATTTCATAAACAAATGCCAATAAAACAGGGAAGATTATCTAGAAGGTAAATGTTCAGTGAGGCTTCATGCTTTGCAAACCGAATAGAGATGTCCGGCACCTTTGCACATATATTCTTTCTACGGGAAATAGACTGAAGGTGAAAGGGAACTGGGACAGGAGTAGGGAGCCGTTTCCTCAAAGCTTTCTCTGGTCCAGATGTGTTTCTGATCCGGGTCCTTCAGTGTCCCCGAAGAAGCCCACCGCTCACAGGGGTCCAACAGACTAAGAGTTCTTTCTACGTCATTGCACTTATGGAAGGCTACCAAAGAGGTATCCCCCATTATCTTATCACAAGGTATAAAACTGGACAAAAATGTGTAATAGCTTGTGTACCCAAATGATGAGGGCTGTATTGAGAAACACAGGGAGGAGCTGGAGACAATTAACTCAGAAGAAACAAAGTTCAGGGAAGATGTCACAGCTGATTTCAAACATCAGAATGACCTAGGTTAGAAAATAAATGATACTTTTTCCTTAATGCCTCCCAAGGTCAAAGCTACATGCCCCATAAGTGGATATTAGAGAGACGGGGGTTCCTGGCTCAGCAGAAGAGGCACAAGTCAGGAAATCACTTATTAAGGACACCAGTTTGCCACTCAAGGTCAAAGGCAGTAACACAAAACAGAACTGTCTTTGAAATGCTGCTTTCCAAGTTTATAAATACAATCCTGGATACACATGCTAAGGTTGCTTCACTGAATCATTTAGTTCCCTTCTACTAGGCAAGAGAGCTAAAGCTAACATCCTGTGAGTGCTCTTCTCCAATTGATGGACTTGTGGCCCTCTGAATGGTTCTTGGCTTTTCGGCAACTTGCCCCGTGCATAACAGCTCTACTTACTTTGAGTGCACTTTTGACCTATTCAAGTCCATGAGGCCCAGCTAACATCTCTATAATGAACTGTCCATGGATAGCTGTAGGCCACAATTATCCCTCCATTCTTCAAAACTCATCGCCAGGGTCCCTCTGCCTTGACCTCTTTGGACTTGTCATTTCAGCGGTTCAAGTATTTATGTTTTGCCCTCCAGTTAGATTCTGGTCTCCTTAAAGGAAGATGCTATATGCTTTTAATCCACAGGGACTAGCACAGTTTCTTGCATTTCACAGGCCCTCAGTAAATGTCCATAGACCTGAGCTGCTGGATTCAAGCCAGAGAATGGAGGGAACCCATTCTGTCAAGGTCTTGGAAAACATCTGTGTTTTTTCAGCACAGCATTTGCCATCCATCATAGAGGAGATTGAAACAGAAAGAAGTCAAGCAAAGTACAAGGTCATTTGCAGGAGCCCTAGCAACTCCATTCTCCAAGGTTGGAATGATCTCTCCCTCTCTCCAAACAGCAGACCAGATGGTCTCCTAAATCTTGGCTTTCATGGTTTAACTCTAATTACAATGTTAGTTAGCAATGAGCTCGGTGATGCAAAATCACTAGTAGATTCTTTCCAAGCAGTCGAGCTTTTTTTCTGCTCTACCAACAGGGCGGCTTTGTCATCAGCCTTGCTTTTGCCTCCTGTATTGTAATTGCCTTGCTGTTTAGAAAATGAAATGAGCTCAAGACTACCAAACCTAGCTGAAAACAGCAAGCGCTCCACAAGACAGGAGAAAGTGGCAGCCAGATGGCTAAGTAGCCTCTGATGATATTACAGTCAAATTGGGAGACACAAATCAGGGAAAGTTCCTCAGTCGTGCAAATGCCACATACCAGGTGTGGGACTCCAAGGTGCATGTGTGTTTGCCTAGTCACTTTGTGAATGTGGGTGGGAAGAAACCCTTGCAAGTGAGTTCCTGGGATTGATTGTAAATGTCAGAAAGAACTTTTCAAGGTCATCTCATCTAGACCTTTCCAAATACACAAATGCCCCCATCAAAAGAGCTCACCCAAGTTCTGTTTCAAACTTCCCATAAAAGAAACTCATGACCTGGAGAGGCGGTCCATTTGGGGAGTTATTATCAGAGTTTGTTTTACCCAATATGGTCAGCTCCTTACTTCACTCCCACTTACTGGTTCCCACTTACTGGTTCTACTCTCTGGTTATATGTACATATAAGTATATACCATATATATTTATATATAAAATATGTTTATATTAAAATATATATCTACTAATATATTAAAATATTATATATAAATATATATTTATATTTATTTATAAATGTATATTATACCTTTATGTATATATGTTTTTAGATATATGTATACATATATAACATATATAACTTATAACTGGTTATACATAACTTACTGGTTATCCTCTCTGGAGTTAAGCAGAAATAAAAGAGCCTCCTCATCCACTGGATAAATCTTTTCAAATAATTAAAGAAGCCCTCAAGTTCCCCCAAAATCTTCATTTCTTTAAATATCCCCCAAGTACTTAACTACTCACTACTTGATTTAATCTCAAATTTCTGTCCTTAGCCTGCCCACATCTTTCCCTTGGGGAATCTGTTCCCCCCCAGAGCCCTGCTGAGGTGGCTTGGTCAGGTGAAGGTCACCGTGTGACCTTCTGCATGCTCATGTTTGATTGGTCCGGGGTGGACACCTGGCATAAGTACAGCAGCCCATCGGCATCCTGCATTATCAGTCTGGCAAGAAAAGATGAGCTGGGCCAATCTGATTACCCTCCTGAAAACTGGAACTCTGGTCGTTGAGAGATTGTTGTCATCAACTGTGGGCTGCCAAGCTGGACGGTTCTGCAGTCAGGGAAGAAGTGGCCGTTTGAAAACAGGAGTGGGATGACTAAGCAAAGGAAGGTGGCATTTTAGGAAAGACAGGATATTGGGACAGATACAAAGAGAGAAGCAGAGGCCCCAGCAGTAAGACTGGGATGAGAGAAAGACCATTCCTGCCTATCCCAAGACTTGAGTTGTAGCTTTTCTGGGATCTCAGTTCTTTTCAACTTTTCAATAAAGGATGAAGACGATTGAGAAAATCTCTATTCCTTGCAACCCTAAGATGCAGGACTAGAAACTCTCTTTTCTCATGGCTCTCCTCTTGAGGGGCAGTCATATATTTCAGGCTATTCCAGGTGTAGCCTTTTTTCAGTTGGGTTTCCCATATGTGTATGTGTGTATATGTGCACATATGTATATGATAGATACCATGTGCCTTATACATGAAACAAGTTAGAAATGATAGCATGTGACAACAACAGTGCAGACATTGATTGCTCACTGCCTCCAAGGTGCAGTACTGGATACAAAGCTATAGTGGCAACACTCAGGGAGGGTAGAAATTCCAGTAGTAAAGTGAACATGTCACATAAAACACAGCTGATTCAAAAAAACCCAAAAAAACAAAAACAAAACAAAACCATAGCTGATTGTCATTTGCTACAGTTAAAGAGATGGGGGGGGGCTTTTATTTTTTCTTGCATTTATTTCTGTGCAATCAATCATACTTTTCCAACTAAGTACATGCATGGTTTTTGATCTCAAGAAAAATTATCTGATGTAGTGAAAAGAAGGGCCACATGCACCCTAATGTTCAGACCAGCAATATCCACAGTCGCCAAGCTATGGAAGGAGCCAAGATGCCCTTCAACAGACGAATGGATAAAGAAAATGTGGTCCCTATACACAGTGGAATATTACTCAGCCTTCAGAAAGGAGGGATACCCAACACTTGCATCAACATGGATGGAACTGGAGGAGACTATGCTGAGTGAAATAAGTCAAGCAGAAAAAGACAATTATCATGTGGTTGCACTTATTTGTGGAACATAAGGAATAGCATGGAGGACATTAGGAGAAGGAAGGGAAAAATGAAGTGGGGGAAATCAGAGGAGGAGACGAGCCATGAGAGACTATGGACTCTGGTAAACAAACAGGGTTTTAGAGAGGAGAGGGGTGAGGGGA
This sequence comes from Mustela nigripes, assembly GCF_022355385.1. NCBI lineage: Eukaryota > Metazoa > Chordata > Mammalia > Carnivora > Mustelidae > Mustela > Mustela nigripes. Next base: position 45,789,070 of record NC_081568.1, on the reverse strand, counting down.
TGGGTTGGCCCAGTGACGGCTATTAAAGAGGGTATGTACAATGAATCATGGAACACTACAGCAAAAACTAATGGTGTACTGTATGGTGACTAACATAATGTGATTATCTGAGCAGGGCTCCTGGGTATCTCGATTGGTTAAGTGTCTGCCTTCAGCTCAGGTCATGATCTCAGGGTCCTAGGATCAAGCCCCACCTCAGGATCCCTGCTCAGCCACGAACCTGCTTTTTTCTCTCCCTCTGCCTGCTGCTCTGCCTACTTGTGCTCTCTATCTCTCTGTCAAATAAGTAAATAAAATATTTTTTTTAATTATCTGAGCAAGGAAATTATAGACCTTTTCTTTGCTTTCCATTTGCTTCTGAATATAAAAAAAAAAAAAATCTTTGGGGGCACCTGGGTGGCTCAGAGGGTTAAGCCTCTGCCTTCAGCTCAGGTCATGATCCCAGGGTCCTGGGATCGAGCCCGGAATCAGGCTCTCTGCTTAGCGGGGAGCCTGCCTCCACCACTCTCTCTGCCTGCCTCTCTGCCTACTTGTGATCTCTGTCTGTCAAATAAATAGATAAAATCTTTTTTTAAAAAAATCTTTGGATTTTTAATCAATGAGAAAATAAGATAAAAGAATTTTAAGATAAATAATGTCATAAGAAATTTAAGATAAAATATGGACATCAACACAGCTGGAAATATAGGGAAGAGAAAATCCCTGATTGGGGAAATCCAGGAAGATGTGGTGATGATGCCATTTCAGTAGTGCTGTGATGGATTGAAAAATAAAATAGGAGGCTATGTGATCCTCCAGGGAGATGCAAAAGAAATAGCTAAGGCAGAAAGACGTGATACAAGGTCGCATGTTCAGGGTGAGCAATCCAGCATGTCTGAACAATGACTGTAGGTCAGGGAACACCACAAAGATTGTTTGGTTCCATTTGAGGAAGGTCTTGAAAGCCCAGCGAAGGAGAGACATGACCAGAGTTTTGCTTAAGAGGGCAGAAAAGAGAATGAAAGAAGAGAAAGAGCTTAGAGGCAGGGTCCGTAGTTGAGAAGTCATTGCAATACCCTTGCCAAAAAGTAATCTTTAGTTCATGCTCAGGTGTCAACATGAAAGTTATATTGTATGATGAGCATGTTTGGAATCACTTGAAATGTGTTTCAAGGCACCTGTGACTACATATCCCTTTTATCCATTTCACTTATCTTAAGCTAACTGGGGCATCTAATTGCTTGATCACAAAATTGGATTCAAGTACTTCTGTTTTTTCCTCAGGGAATGAAGGGAAACATGAGGAGGGCTTATGTGAGAAGCCAATAACCAAATAAGTCTGTGAGGATGAAGGCAAAAGTAGGATCCAAATGCAGACAGCATCGGAAACTTTACAGTTTGACCAGGAAGATGGTGATGATGGCCATGTGTCAGAACTTTAAGGAGGTTCTCCAGCTTAAGCTTGTTCCATGTCGTTGGGTTGTGAATACTACACTCTTCCCTAACCAGGAGTTTTGCAATATTGCTACATGGCTTTGATCAACTAAAAAAATGTACTTCTCCAATGTGGCAATGCCCCCATGAACTTACAGAAAATTCAGTTATCAAAGTTCAGCTTCATCCAGCCTGGAATCCAGAACTAGCACCAGTAGACCAGGTTTTTTCTAATTCTTGGCAACTTTCTACTCACTTGGCAGTTTGAGGCATTCAGTGAGATTGTAAAACCCTATCAGACAGTCTTTACCTCCAGATTCAAAGACTACTTACAGAAAGGTGAGCCACAGTCACTGAAAGGGATCAACGTTATTTCACAGAATAATCTTGCTGTTTTATCACTCAAGAAACTGCTTCTCTGCAGTAACAAATGCTTGAGAACCTTACTGCCCACAAGAGATCATGAAGCAGAACTAAGAGAGGCAAGAAATTGAGAGATGTGCATTGGGATGGGAAGAGAAGGCACTTGAGAGGTAAGAATTACCATATCTGATGGCTAAGTATAGAGATTGAGAAAGAGAGAAAAAACAAAGATGATGCTTTTCCTCAGTCAACAATGATGCACATGGCCCCACAATGTCCTCCACATTTTCCTGGGTGTGGAGGTTACAAATGTGAGAGAGACCCCATGTTGCTTGCTCTCTGGTAACCATGACAGACAAGTGAGTAGAAAATCACAACAAAGTGGGAGGAACAAGATGATGTTGTGGAGACAGCTAGCCTAGAATTCTAACATAGCCAAGAGGCATCAGAAAAGATTTCCAACTGAAACCAATAATAAGGGTGATATCTAAGAGGAACTGTATAAAAGTAAGTCATGTGAATGGGAAATCACAAGAGAAAGTGATTCAAGACACGTACCCTGAGTCCGATGTTACAGATTCAAATCCTGGCTCTGACACTGGCCAGTGGTGTGACAAGTTGTTAATTCACTTTGTGTCTCGTTGTCCTTATATATTAAGAGGGCATAATAATTCTTTCCTTGTAGAGCTGTGTTAAGGACCAAATTAAATAAACTAACAAAGCTCTTGGCATAGTTAGTGTCACATGGTAAGGGTTAAGTGAATGGTAACACTATTTCTGAGAAGAAACAGAATGTGCAAAGGCTATAAGGTACAAGAGTACATGGTACGTTCAAGGGAAGTAGTTCAATGTTGCCAGAGTGAACAACGCCTGTCAGAGGAACCAGAAATGCTGAGGGTGGAGGGGGAAGCAGAGGTGAGACAGGGGAGGTTCTTCTAATATTACCTAGACGGCTAGCAGGATGCACAGTAATGTTCCTCGACATGACCCAGACTTAGAAATCCAGAGCATTCTTCAGGGCAATATGGTCTCGGGGATTATTTGACAACCATTTTATAACTACTTCCTTGAGGAACATGCATTTCCCCAGGGGAAAACAATGGAGACAAGATTAAACTAAGAACCATAAATACGAAGTTAGTGAATGGGAAGCAGCCAGGGAGTAGGGGTGGTGGGAAACAAAAAGGTAGCCAAGCTCTTGGATTAAGGCTCTCAGAGAAGGAATTGGGCCCATCTGAATAATGTGGCAGAAGGAAAATTTACCTTATCAAGACTGTTCCTGACGTGGCCGCTTACCCACACATGAAAAAAACCACTCCCTTTCTCCATGTCTTAGTAATTAGGGGAGTGGCCTACCTTGGTCCTTTTCAACTTAGGAACCACAGATCCCCAGGGATCCATGCAAATGCTAAGAGGTTCACGCTCTATTGTCAACACAATTTTTTAAGACCCCAAGGCAATGCTACTTCTTTCAAAGTTCCAGTAGGGATAGTACATCTTTAATTGACTCATAATCACTGGGAGACTACATTATTTGTTCATTCTTCCAAAAGATTGAAAAATAAATGACAAAAGGGGAACTAGTAGTAAAGAAGTTTGACATCACTAGACCAAATGGTTTCCCAAAAGGCCATTCCAGCTCTAACATTCCAGAATCCTACTTAGACCTACAGTCAGATATCTGGTCTCTGAAGGTCTATGTCCTTGAGGTTAAAAACACGGGATTCAGAGTCAGACAGACCTGGGTTCAAATCCCAGCTCTGCCACTTGCCAAATTACTCAAACTCTATAAATCTCAATTTTGTAATAACTAAATTGAGATTAAAATAACATTTTCCTGACAAAGTTTTTGGAAGGAATGAAAAAATACAAACTTTAGTCAGTGGCATAGTCCTTCCTGATCTTCGCTATATCTGCATGAAACCTGAAATATTAGGGAATATTTTTCTTTGAGTGGATCTGTTTTCACTTAAATGAATATACTGTAACAGGAAACTTTAAATTGCTACCATAAACAGAAAACCAGTATCATCATAAATTGACGGTCGCCATAAGAATAATGTCACTAAAAATCGCACTGAAAATTTTGTCTCAGTAAATAACAATTAAATTTCTGTTAAATTCTAGCTAAGTACTGTTTCCTGCTCAAGGCTCTGGGCCTGAGGCCATCCCCTCTGTTCAAACGGAGATTAGCATGCGTAAAAATAGAATTAAAAAACACAGCAGCTTCAAAAAGCTCAAAAGAGAATTAAAAAGGAAACTTTCTATGTGATTCAGTGCTATTCACTGCTTCAGCTGGGGAGCATATAAAATAATCTCTCGTAACACATAATCCACATTCGAAGTAAATTGAGCTAATGCATTAAGAGCTCTTGTCACTAGGCTTGTCATGAAGTAACTGGATTAGTGCTCAGTTTATCACTCTTGTTAGCAGAACCAAGCCACTGGGCCCTGACTCAGGCCCAGCCCACCCCACCCCACCCCACACTGGACACAGACAAGCCTGGCCACATCCCTACAGAAGCCTTCACACACAGGGGCATGTCCATTCATTCCTCCTGTCTTTCAAGGTCACTTCGTCAGTTTCCCCTCCGGAGCACATCTTTCATTTACTAATGCTTTCTCGGCTCTTCCATGAGGACTGCCCATCATATAAAACTGGTTCTTTTATCAACACACCCTGCCTCCTTACCCTTCAAGATTCATCTGGAAACACTGCTCTGAGAAGACTTTTGTGGCCTTCAACCCCATGCCAGACTAAGGCCACAGCCCTCTTTGCTATGCTGGTGTATAAACTTCTGCTGGAATAAGAACCTTGCTATATTGCAGTATCCTGTTTGTGTCTGTCTCCCTCATTCAACCATAAATTTCTGGAAGCCAGGCACTATATTTAGTTCGCTGTCGTGTTACTTAGCTTATAACAGATGCCGAATTCAGTTTTCATTTATGGATAGAAGAAAGGATGGATGGATGGATGGATGGATGGATGGATGGATGGATGGATGGATAGATGGGTGGATGGATGGATGGATGGATGGAAAGAAAAAAGGGAGGGAGGGAAGAAAGAGAGGGAGGAAAGAAGGAAGGAATAAAGAGTGGGCTGATAATGATAGATCACATTGTTTCTGACTTCCTGAGTTCCTAAAACAGAAGAAAAACAAGGTAATTCAGGCAGAGTTGGCTGAATTCCCTCTTGTCCAATTTCTGTACATCCCCTTCACACACCATCCGTGGCATTTTCCTCATCTTACAAATACCTAAGGACTATAGCCTTCACAGAAACTACCTTGGCTCCCTGCCAGAAAACAAACAAGCTTAAGAATAAAGAAAAATAAATAAATAACAACAGTGACATCTCGTACTTTGAGGTCTGGGAAATGAATTCCAAATGGGAGCTGAACTCAAAACCAAATGTTTGGCTTTCAGTGACAACCAGCTACTTGGCCGAAAGCCTCAGCCCCCTCCTGAGACCACTTAGAAAATGTTGGCCCAGAGCTCTTCCAGAGAACTGCTGTCTCTCCTACACCTTTCTTAGGCAAGGAAGAAATTGCTGCCAAGAGAAAACAATCAAACTTTTCTACCAACTTCTTCAAGGCTGTTGTTTGTGGTTGATCTTTTTCTTCCTTGGGAACTTCCCAAATAGTTCCTCAGCAATTAGACTGTGTTTGGAAAAAGTTTACGCAAACTGGCAAATTAACACCTCTCTCTCTCTTTCTCTCTCGCCCTTGTGTGAGCATGCACACACACGCACACACATGTACACAGGCACACACGCACCAGAAATCAGACTATGAATCTGGTGACTCCGGGCTGTGTGGATTGTCCAGGACTTCAAGTTTGACGGTGTGGAGCTACTTACACTCCCTGAGCCTGGGAACACCATGAGCTTTCAGAGAGTGGATGAAATTGAGAAGAGGGACTGAGGAGGTGCTCAGGCACGGCAGGAGGGGACACTGGGGAACAGACACACAGCAAAAGAACATATTTCCCATGTGCCTGACTCACCTAGACTAAACTTCCAGAAACTTGTTAAGAATGCTGTTCCTGAACAAAATCATGGAGTTATTTATCTGCTCCCATCTTCCCTTTAAGGACTTCTCCTCAGACCATACATTGCAAAGTCAAGTTCACAGCCTTAGCTCTCATTTCCAAGGCTACAATGTTTGGCCTTAGCTCTTTTCTTTCCACTGATGTCCCCAGTGGCAAGGTATCCATGACCACGCAGGCAGGCCCACCATCCTGACTACTGGGTTCTGGTCTGATCTCAGTCTGAGAGAAGCATTGAGCTCTCACTAGACACAACGGGGCCAGTGCAGACCTAGAGAGTCACAGAGCATAGATGAGGGGCAGCAAGCACTCCTGACCAGATACACACAGATTTGAGAGCAACAGAGATCCAAGCTCAAGTATGTAAAGTTCTCTGCATCTCTGAGCTTGAATTCCTCACTTGGAGGGATGTCACCTGTCTGAAAGGATTAAATACAATAATTAAATTAAATGATGCTTCATATATAATGCATAGGGTCTGTTATTAAGTAGGGGCTTCACAAATACTGTTGAATGTTAGAAGAATGATGGATTCCCTAGTTCAGACTCCTAGTTAGAGAAACCCAGGCAGATCCTGGAGTCTGTAAGAGCGGCTTGCTCAGTCCCTGGATCCCATAACTCCTCCTTGCTCCTATTCCCCGAGTCCCAGGACACAGATCCTGGGCCTGTGTTTAGAGGCATACGAGGGAGGGCAGGCAGGAGGAACAGTTAGCCCTGTGTGGAATTTAAGAGGAGCATTTTCGTCAGAGAATTTAAAACCAGTAACAGTCAGTCCAGCTTTATTATCACCGTGCACCAGTGATTCTAAACAGTGTCAGTGATGAAATACTCCTCCCCACCCGTGTCACCCACCTGGATCACTAAAGGACTATGCACCACACTTTGGCTCAGCCTGCCTGGTCTCACACTCCATTTGGATGGGTCAGAAGCCAGGCTCCTGGATTCAGCCAGGGACCAGAGATACTCTTGAATCTTTGTCTGGGGGCATCTGGGTGGCTCAGTGGGTTAGCCTCTGCCTTCGGCTCAGGTCATGATCTCAGGGTCCTGGGATAGAGCCTCACGTCAGGTTCTCTGCTCAGCAGAGAACCTGCTTCCTCCTCTCTCTCTCTCTCTGCCTGCTTCTCTGTCTACTTGTGATTTCTGTCAAATAAATTTTTAAAATATTTAAAAAAAAAAAAAAAACCTTTGTCTGAATTTCTCTATCCTTAAGCCTTTTGGTTTCAAACCGTCTTGAGAAGAATACAGTATGAGAATAAGAGATAACATTATTCTAGGCCAGCAAGTATATAAAGAGGCCCAGACTGGAAGGACAGGCTGATTATCAGACAGAACTCTAGTCTTCTCTTTGACTGCCCCTTGTTTGATGTTACTTAGTGGGCCCATTTCCTTGAAAATTGAAGCTTGACACCTAGACCTCTCATTGGTTTTTATATGTAGTGCGGAGGGAGGTGTAGGGAAGGAGAGTCACATGACTAAGCTGGATGGGCTCTCTAGTTCAACTCTTTTAAATGAGAATACTGATGCTCAGAGAGGTAAAGGGACCAGTCCAAAGTCACACAGCCAAGAGAGCCGCAAAAGGAGGAAATGAACACTTTAATTGTGCCTTTGTGAAGAGTGAGGAGGTGCGCATAAATGGCGTGCTCCCTGGCACACAGTAAACAATTGGTAAGAATTAACTGCTACTTTGCTGCTGCTGCTGTTGTTGTTGTTGTTGTTGTTGTTGTTGTTGTTTTCATCAAAACAAGACTAGAACTCAGATCTCCAGGAGGTGGGGCAGGTTCTTCCCAGCACTTAGCTCAGTGACCATCCAACCTCTGTGTGAACAGCCCTAGCATAAAACACACCCCACCTCCAGAGACACCCTATCCCCCTCCAGGCCCCTCTGTGAAACAGCTCTGCTTTATAATGAGTGGCTATAAAGCATCTATCTCCTGTCCCTTGTGCCCATGGGTTAGTCCCGGATTTAATCTCAGTGGCACTGAGCCTTCTACAAAGAGAGCTTGATATTAAATCAGAACGTGATGGTCTCTGGATAGAAACCATCCAATTAACCTGACTGGGTGGTTAAAAAAAAAAGGAAGAAGAAGAAAAGAAAAGGAAAAAATTATCTTTTATCAGTCATTCACCTCAGGAAAGAAAAGGTCGGTCTTTGTCTTAATAACGAAGAGGACACTTTCATCATGGCAAGCCTGCTGAATAAATCAAAACAATAAGTTTGCAGGAGGCAAATGCCCACTATTAGGTAAATTAAGACGAGCACCTCAGTAGGAGCCCATTACCCTGGCAGGAGCAGAGAGGAGAGCTTGTCTCCGTCAATCTTCCTCTGAAGACAGCACTGATTAGACACTGACATGGTTGTGTCTGAAGAGCAGGAACAGACAACAAACAAAAGGGGCGCCTCAGACATCATCTTTCCACTTGGCATCACACAGAACATTTAACACACCCTTACAGCTTCACACAACCTTTTGTACCCTTTAAAAGAAGGTTCATCACTTTATTTGGCCCTCAAGGAAATTCCGTGATATGAATAAAGAAAGAGCTTGATTTCATAGATGAGGAAGTGAAACAACATGACTGGCCACGGAATGGGCAGGCCACTGATGCGTTCGCTGGACAAGTGAGCGAAAGCCAAGCATTGGGCCGGGCTCTGTAGGCCTGATGGGGAGCAAGACACGACCCTCTGCTTCCATAAGCCTTCAAGAGAGAGGAGAACACAGACGTTTAAACGAACTATGTGGAGTAAGTGCTAGGGTGGGAAAACAGTGGGAGAAGCAGAAATCTGGTTGCGGGTCCCCGAGGATGAGTAGGAGGCAGCCGAGCAGAGACTCTGACCTAGGAGGATGGGTCTCACAGGGAGGTCCGAGGAGGTATGGCAGGCGATGTGGGGAGAAATACCAGCAAGGACGCTCACGCGAGCACAGCAGCATACGGGAGACCACTAAACAAGGAGATGCAAAGAGTCTGGTGAATCCAAACACTTTCATACCTCACAGGCTCCTGGGGCTTCAGAATGTTCTGGAGTTTCAGTGTTAGGATGAGACACAATGACATTTGACCACATTTGAAGGGTAAAGGAAAGCCAGAATAACTGCTCCTTTTTCCACCTGTCAGGCGCCTCGCACTGACCCTCTGGTTTGCCTCCCCTGTCAGGCCAGACACAGCTGAACACACAAGTCCCCAAGCCTCCCCCAGCTTCCCTGACCATACGACAGGGACGTGCCAGAGGTGAGGGGGCCTTGTGGGTGGCTGGGATGACAGGAAGAGGAAAAAGGTGTTTATGTCCTGTCTTCCTTCTCAGCTGAAGGCCTGGACCTGCAGAGATACACCGATTCCGGGAAGAAAAGGATGGACGGGCGGGCACCAGGCATGGGACAGATCCCTCACAACCCTGTGACATTGTCTCTGATGACCCTACCAGTTGATTTTTCAAAGAGGACAAATGAGAAATGCCTCAAATCTAAGGCATCTCTTTTTTGGGTCAGGCTGATGGTTCTTTTGGTGAACTCTGTATTTCTGAAACAGATTTCACACAAGTCTTTTATTCCCATTTTTATTCCCATATGAGAGATGGGAAGTCACAGTCCATATAAACCCAGCTTGGCATCCTCTGGCTCCTTGAACTTCTCTGTTTGTCTGATTGCTTCTCACCCCTCCCTTCTTGTCAAATTTGAGTTCTCTCCGTAACCACCTTTTCTCAGCTCTGTCTGAGTCCTTCCCCATTCTGATTTGCTTTCTAGATCTGTAAAACACTTTGCCTTTCCTCAGTCGACAAAATTTATTAAAGTTATTTTGTTATAAGTTGGCTATTCCAGTGCCCCTTCTCCAGCGGCCATAAATTCCTGAGGCAACTCCTCCAAGCTCTGTTACCATGAAGACTGAGGAGCTTTTATGACATTGCTGTAGGTGCAGAAACATTGCCAAGGAGCTCAGAAACAGAAGGAGATAATAAAGCTCTAACCACGATCCTCTGAGCCAAACTCCCATTCAATCAGGCAAATGAAGTTTCTCTTGTGCCTCATGGGAAAGCTAAGATCACAATTGATCTGGTTCTATCCTTTATATCCTTAAGAGTATCTGCTGCCAACCTGTGGTCTAAGGCCACTGGTGACCAATAAAAAGCCTTTATTGATTCATTTAACAAGTATGGAGCTCTGGTTATCTATAAGCCCTACCCTCAGTTCCTTTGTATGAAAACACTATTTTTATCATACATATCACGGTCTGAAATTATGTTTTTATCTTTGTTTATTCAGTCTCCCAACAACATATATATTCTATGAAAACAAAGACCTCATTAGTTTTGCCCAGAATTATATCCCCCATGTAGAATGCCTGACACAGTAGAGGCTCAATAAATATGTGTTGGATGGATGAATGGATAGTGTTAAGGAATAAGGTGTGCTAAGAACAACTCAATCCACTCAAGGCTTTTACAAATGGAACAGCTGATTTTTATGCCCTTGTGTTTATAATACAATTATGAGTGGCTTCCTCTCACACATAAACATTTTTTTTCCCCACACCAGGCATTCTGTCATTTGGATCTCAGTCAAACAAGTACCTCTGTTTCTTGCCTCAATGAGGGGAATTTGGTCACATACACATTGGAAGTCAAGGCCCAAGACACCATTGATATGGCTGGGAAATTTTTAACTATGGCATTCCGAGGATACGTGGGGCACCTGATTAAATTCAGACATATTTGATAGCACTCACTCCACACCAAGGATCTGGGAAGCCTCGTGAGAAATAAGGAGCTTCAAATAGAATATCACCACTTATTGGTTTATTGTATCATATACCATAAAGGATTGTGGAAAAGGGAATTCCTCAGATTTTAAAAAAAATTTGAAACTGCTTTTCTAGATAATATCTAAGGCCCTTCCATTTCTAACCTTTTACAGCTCTCCACTTCCATTTAAGGACTCCAAACTCTCCTTTCCTTATTCTTTCCACACTTGTAAGATGAATAGATAAATATATTTACAGTAAGCTCAGAATCTAATTTACATAGCTCTATATATCCTGCAGAATGGGAATGTAACAATATAGTATAGAGAGTTCTATTCTTCTAAATCTTCTTTGATCTTGTGACAGACTTGTGAACTTTGTATGATAGACTATTTATCCCCCTTCCCCCAAAGCGGCATTTAAAGAAAACCTTAACACTGGGGTTTGTCCCAACTCTCATAGTACGTTATGGCTAAGCCAACACAAGACCCAATTCCTAATCTTGCGGTCTTCACCCTGGTTGAGGATGGCAAAATGAATGACACTCTACCCCCTCTAAACCATGGCAGGCATTACTAATCAACCACCGCCTTCCTTCCCCTCCCACTCTGTCTCCAAGACTTGCCTAGAGAAAACTTGATTCAGAAACCACTACCAACCAATGTCAAATTGGAACCTGAGAGTTGAAACCTATCTGCGTTCAGTACAATAACCAAGTTCCCTTTGTAAATTAAGGAGCCCCTGGTGAAAAGCAAGACAGAGCGAAAACTGCTGCTTGAAACAGGAGGATGGTTATTAGAAGAACACAGGAAGGTGAGCTAGTGGGACAGTAGATGGGATGAATTGTGAATCGCATATTCTATCCTTGCCTGAGAGTCGTAAGACCTGGGTTTAATTTTCCTCTAGTTGCTGTAGGAAAGAGGGATGAATCATTGTCACCACCATGAAATATTCAACTGTTACATGCAAATGGTTGTTAATTACATTCCCTGCTTCCATTAAAAAGGTAAATGACTATATTAGCCTCTCCCTGGGTGACCAGTATGTAGGTATTCTGCCTTCAGTCCCTCCAAGGAAACATCTAAATGGTGCATTTTACAGTCAACCCAGCTTTAACCCTAGCACCTTTAGAGGTAATGTGCTAACTCTGAAATAACATCTTATATAAACTCAAATGATCCTCAGTTATGGGGAAACAAATGTAGGTGCATCTCATAGAATCCTTCTTTCCCTTCAGGATGATTCATTCTCATTCCTAATTTAGAAAGAAAAATGCTAAATAATTAAAAAAAAAAAAAACTGACAGCATACCTGAAGAAGTGAGTCATCTAACACCAACAGAGCATTTCCTATTAGATACACTGACTGTGTCTTTCATATTTTCACCCATTAAATAGCTTTTAAAAGAGATGTTTCTTAAATTAGCCCTTAGCAGAAATTAAACTCCATTTATTATTTGCTGGATAACTGGACCAAAAATAAAAATATGCATGGATCCAAAGATTGATGACTTCCCCAGAATTCCAACCTAAATAAAAGTTGTTGAGATCATCTGTACCTGAGAACATCCGCCTTTTGAGTTCTGCAAAGAAGTTCCCCAGCAAAAAGTCTGTAAACTGGAAACAAACACTTTCCTTGTACTGCCTAATCTCTAATCTCTTCCTTAACTGAACAGATGGGACCTCGGGGTAGGTCTACAACTGAAGATCCCTGGGTCTTTTCCTATCTGATTATACTTTGAAAGCAGATTGTATTCTCAGGTACCTATGGCCAGGTGCATTTAGGAATCTGCCCATCTTGTTCAATTGAGGTCACCCGCTCAACTTTCATTATGACCTCCTTCCCCCAGATTAGCCTTGAAGGCATGCGTCTGGCACATTCTGGACATCAGCGATCTTGCATTTTGACTCTTCAGGACAGTCCTCAAACTCAAGTTTCTCTAAGTTGGCCATGATAGCTACCACTTATTAAGGACTATTACATGCTTAGCACTCTCCCAATAGCTTTAGGGATAGAATCTCATAAGAACCCAAAATATGAGGTATATGATAAGGTAATATCCATTTTACAAATGAGGACACTGAGGCTGAGAGAGATTAAATTCTGTCTTCCAAGTCTAGTAAGTGACAAAATCTGGATTAAAACCTTTTGCCCTAAATTCTATATCACCTTGTCTCAGAGCCAAGGACATTTTATTCAGATGCTCACAGACATGATAGAGTGGATTCCATCAAGGTCCTCCATCCATCCACATGGTTGTGTTGATCCAACAAAATAGCAGGATCTAAAACATCAAGGAGATTATTTTTTGTGTGTTATTAGCAAAATGGGTTAAAGTGACAGTGTCATAAGCATTTGTATTTTGGTGACCCAGCAGATGAAATTCTTTTCCTTGTTTGAGGAATTCCCCCTACCATAAGCATCTTGTTAAGAGGCAGAGCCTGAAAATGTGGTGATGCTTGTCTTCCCAGCCTTCTTTGAAGTTAGGGAGGGTATAAGATATGGCCGAGGCCCATCTGCCCAGACAGTCCCACCCAGGACTGTGAAATAGCAGCTACAGATGGAGAAAAGCAGAGACTTTTCTCTGCTTTTGTGAAGTAAAGTGAAGAATCCATGGTCTGTGGTGTCCATGGTCAGGGGCACAGCCATGGGGACCTCACCGGTCTGGTTCTGTAGCTGGTGTCTGTCTGCAGTTCTGGCCTTGGTCCTGGCTCCCCAGTTCTGCAGGCTTTCAGGCCATCGTGGGGGCTGCCCTGTGCTCTTTCAACACTTTCTGCTTGGAACGGTCAGTCAGTTTTCATTGCCTACTCTGCCTCGAACAAGGAGGCAGAAGTTGAGGATCACAAAGGTCTCCATTCTCCACACTCCTTTGCCAGTCATATCACTTAAGGGGAGGGGAAGGGATAGGAGACTCTAACTTCATGATAAAATCCAGAATCTGAAATTTCTGCACTTATAAATGAGATGATCTATCTAGGAGAAAAAGTCAACTCTGAAATTACTCACTTGTACTTGCCCACTGCAGCTAAATTTACCAGGTCTACAGATGCCCCCCAAACAATTCAAGCTTCTTCTTAGAAGCATGGAGCTGGACCCCAGCAAAGACCGCAGCGTTTGCAAAAATACAAGATACCCTGGGGAGCAGGATAATGTGTCTCCGGATTAATGAGAAAATATTTGACCGAGACTAAGCAAGGCAGAGAACTTTCCTATGTGAAGAAGGTTTTCATAGAAGAAAATATTCTTTCATCATTGAGTGAGTAAAAGCTGACATACACAGAGTGTACAAGTCCCAGTGCTTTACTCTCTGTGGCCCTGCACTTTCAAAGCTGCACACCTTTGTGGAGTGGGTTTTAAACGCATACAATCTACAAAATGATGTTTAATATTTTCCACCCAAAAACATACCCCTAAAAATTCCTAGTTAATTATTATTGTATTCCTAGTAAGATACCCACATGAACTTATTTCAGAGCACTGTAATTCATCAGATGTTTTCTATGTGTTAAGCACTTTGCCAGACCTAAGAATGCAGACAAGTATCAGGTCAGTCCTTGTCCTGGAGAACTCTTGAGCTATTTCAGAAATGGCCTCATGAACAGATAGCCGCAATGCAGTGTGAAAGAGCTAATTAAGAGAAATTAAGCATGACAGGAACACGGATGATGGAGCTGCTGCCTGGGCGATCCCAGAAAGAGAAGTATATTTAAACAAACCTCAAAGGGGAAAAAAGTAGTATAAAGTTGGCTCTTCACTAATAAATAATCAACCTTGTCATTTTACATGCTTCAAGTGCTAACATCCTTTCTCTCCATCTTAATAATGCTCCAGTTTCCTTTTGGGGATTCACCTCAACACCACTGTGTATAATGGAGGGAGGGTAATTCCAGGTGCTCACCTCCCAATACAGAAGCTAACATCACCAGAACCTTCTTCTCTCCGCTTTCAAAACTTCCAAAGAGCAGACCCTACGTCCTGTACTCAACCAGTTGGATCTGGGACTCTGAGGCTGGAACAACATCTGGACATTTGAGTCCTTCCCTCCCTGAAGAGAAAGAAGAGTTGATGTTCAATCAGCCAGTAGACAAGACAGCCTCTTACCGCCACAAAGAAGTGAAGTTGTTCCTACTGCCCAGTCTTCCTGAGTCCTGTTTTTTTCCTGCCCTTTCCCAAAGCTGTTCCAACGACCTGTCCTACAACCTGAGAATTGCTCAGTTTCTCACTATGGGATTCAGTTCCGACAACTTCCATTAAATTCCCGTTTCCTTAGTAACCAAAGTCTTTATAACCAGGATCCTTTGTAGCTGGACCTGTGACAGGCTATGGAGCTCACCAAAGCCCTCTGTAGGTCGGGTCACATCCTCCATGCCAAAGACTACCAGTCATTTTTCCTTCCACTGCCACCTTCACTTCACTCATCTTTTGTCTTCCCCCTCAAAGGGTTCAGCAGTTCAGTTCCTCATTTGAAAATCTATAGCCTCGAAACCCAAGAAATTATTTCACATGGATATTTGGGACCATACCTAGCCACTGGCTAAGGATGAGCCATGCATACACCCTCCCAGGCCTTTGAAACCTTCTAAATGGAATGTTGCAGGATTAGTCACATATAGATTACTGAGCTGGAAAATGATGTTAGACTTCAAATATCCTTGCTTCAGTGTTGTGGGTGATTAAGCTGAGAGTGCTGCCAGGGCTTGAAAGATCAACTAAATTGAATGTATGGAGTAGAGTGTCCATCTCTACAACTTGTTCTAGAAGGTGTTGAGGGCTTACTGTCCAGACAAATCGCTGCTGGGGCTTCATGTTCAATCTCTATGCTCAAAACGAATAGGCTAACAGCAGAGAGTTATTGCTGAGAATAATAATCAGTCACTACTACAATTTATCAAGTGTTCCAAGAGGGCAGGGACCAAATCTACTTTGTTCACTGCTGAATCCCCAAAGCCCAACATGCAGGAGTAAGTGCTCACTGTGTATTTTTTGAATCAGTGAGTGTCAGGCATAGGGCTAAGCACTTTATCTACATTATCTCATTTTATCCTCTTAACAACGTGGCGGGTATTATTCTCCACCTGTGGTGGATGTGGCATTGGAGTCTCTGAGAAGGTAAGCAACTAGGAAGTAATGGAGTTAAGACTTGAATCTAGACTCAACTGACCCCAAAGCTTATGTCATTAAGTGCTATGCGGTCTGCCGTGTCCTACGCTGCCTAAACCCCACCACGAAGGAGCCACTGTCCCGTGGAGGAGGCAGAGATGGGCAGCACTATTGCCGCAGGCAGTTGAGTAGGGCAGGGTTAAGGAATGAGTCACAAGTAATGCCCACTTGCCCACTGGCACTACCTTACCTGACAAGTCTCACGTGACTGCTCACATGCCTTCCTACCATCTCCACCACTTCACTGATTTCCATTCTCCATTCATCACACTGCTTGAAATAGGATATTCCTACCACCCACGTAGGCCATTTCATTATGCTAGCTAAAACTTTTCCTTGATTTTGCCATGGTCTTTTGGGTAGTGTCAGAAGCCTTGCTACTCTGAGTGGGGTCATAGACCAGCAGCACTCTTTTCCTTGAGAGCCTGTTAGAAATGCAGGTTTCACCCCAGAACTTCTGAGTCTAAATCTGCATTTTAACAGAATCTCCAGGTGATTCATAAGCACCTGGATCTAAAGTCTTAAAGGAATCCTTCAAGGTCATATGACCTCTACAGACAGATTTCCCCTCTATCACACCTCACCTTCAAGACTCTCCGAGCATGTCCCTATTCCTTGCATGTGTCAACTCTCTCCATGATCCAGTGCTTTGCATGTGCTGTTTCTGCCCTTCTGTCCTACCCCTTTTTTGCATTATCAATGCCTTTCTCATTGCTTCAGCTTTAGCTTAAACATGACTCTTCTCTAGAAGCCATACTTGCCCATCTCCCATATCCCTGGCTTAGCTATCTTATATGTCCCCTGCTGTGCATGCTCAAAGCTCAATGACATATCCATTTGCAGCTGTGTGTTCAGTTGTACCTCTCGCCAATCAAACAAGAAAAGGGATCAGATCTGTCCATGTTCTCATCATATCTCTAGAGCCCAGAGAAGTACCCAGGCATAAAGTACTGAATAAAATCAATCGCTCTATTAAAAAATCCTGTCCAACTTCCTAATCATACCATCATCAGCCCACGTTTCTGCCTCTAATTCCCCAAAATTGAAAAAAGATGCATGAAGCCTACTTAAGCAACATTTTTCTCCTTATTGACTTTTGTAAGGAATCAATAGCAGAGGCGACTGATAGCTGAGGTCAACACACACACACACACTCGTGCATGCTCACCGATACAAAATAACAGCAATTATTCATTCAGGAAACGGGAGAAGGAATTTATACACTTGAGTCAGAAGGGCTAGGTGAAGGAGGATTAGAAAAGAAAATTAAGTCTCTACAAACCCATGCTGAGTCATGAAGCTATCATGGGAAGACCTATGAAACTTCACAGAGTAAGGAATGGGAAGGAAAGGAAATATTTAACAGACAGGGCACAGAAACAGAAGTGTTAGGGGCTTCTCCGGGGTCATTTGTCTCTTAAGAGCTCAGTTGAACCCCGGGGGGAACAAGTGAAAAATCAGAGAATTTTTTTTTAAACTTGTGACAAAACCCAGCCAGAGAGAAGTGACATTAAAGTGGCAGAGTATAGAAGATGTTTCACACGCATGGTGACAACTTAAACCACCTCTTTCTCCCCAATTCCAGTAAGGCCCTGACTTTACACCATTTTCACATAAATCTATACATGAATTAACGTAAAGTTACTCACGCTTTCATATAACAGAAATAAATTAAATTTTCATCAAATCCTACTAGGAAGGGGCGCCAAGGTGGGATGAGAGAAATGAAGCTAACTAACCTCAAAACTTACAGAGATTTCATTCATGATTTTATTTATTTGGGTCCTTTCTCTTTTCTTTTTGATAAGTCGGGCCAGGGGTTTATCAATTTTATTAATTCTTTCAAAGAACCAGCTCCTAGTTTCATTGATTTGTTCTATTGTTTTTTTGGTTTCTATTTCATTGATTTCTGCTCTGATCTTTATGATTTCTCTTATCCTGCTGGGCTTAGGGTTTCTTTACAATTAATGTGCTAAATTTATAACAATCAAGTTTGAATCGATACCAATTTGGTTTCTTTCTTTTTTTTTTTTTTAAGATTTTATTTATTTATTTGCCAGAGAG
>NC_081568.1:45741316-45761289 GCF_022355385.1 Mustela nigripes | reverse complement strand
CATATGGTAGCCCCGTTGGAACTCATGGTAGAAAACAAACTAGAAACTGAGGTTTCTGCTACTAATGAGCCTAAAAGTTCACCTCACATATAGACTTTGAAACAATTCTCTCTCCTAAAGACAAACAAAAACCAGACAAACAGGGAGTAACCTAAAACCTGGAATGTAAATAAATTATGACATGTCCACAAAAGAACTACTATACATTCATTTAAAAAGAATAAGCATCTCTATGTGGTATCTTTAAGTACCCTATAAAGATGAAAGCTAGGTACAGAGTAGTATAGGTAGTATGCTACTATGGGAGGAGGGGAGACATATCTATATCTTTTTAAATATATATGTCATCACTGAAAAAATCCCCAATAAACTGGTAACAGTAGTTTCCTTAGCACAGGGGAAATGTAAGACAGGTGCACTCAGTTAGAAGAGAGATGGCTATATGTCATTTTGCAAGTAGATTAGACACTGCAGAAGAAAATATTCATGAACTTAAAGACTTAGCAATAGAAATTATTCCAAATGAAGTGCACACATCATACTGGGAGAAATAAATAAACAGAACATCAGTGAACCCTGAGATATTTTAAGCAGTATAATGTACATGTAATTGGAATTCCAGAAGAAAGAAGAAAAAGTTACTTAAAGAAAAACAACCAAAAATTTCCCAAATTTGATGAAAACAATAAACCCACAGATCTAACAACTTCAGTGAACCCCAAACAAGAACAATGGGCACATTATAATCAAACTTTCTAAAACCAATGATAAGGAGAAAACCTTAAAATCCCCCAGAGAACAAAAAACACATGAAGTGCAAAGGAAGAAAAATTAAAATGGTGGTTGACAGATCTTGGGGGGAAATCATGACATGACAACTGGTTCACCCTTGAGGAGGATCCCAATAGTTGGAGGCTCCTCACCTCTTTCCTGTCCTTGGAATATGGGTTCCATATGCCTTCCCTGCTCCCAGAGTTTGCCCCAAGGACAGCCATGAGATAGTGATGTGGTGCTGAGATCATCTAGATGGTGTATGTCATTGAACCCAATTAAGACTTTTATATAAACTTTTAAGATTTGGCAAGTAAGCCCCAGGATCTACTTACCTTGCTGCTCCCCAAGACAAGCCTTATTTGTAAGTCCCCTTTGTGTGTTAAAACTTCTACCTACCACCCTGGAGTGACATGCCTTTTTTTTTTATACTATTTTTTTTTTTAGATTTTTATTTATTTATTTGACAGACAGAGGTCACAAGTAGGCAGAGAGGCAGGCAGATAGAGAGAGAGGAAGGGAAGCAGTCTCCCTGGTGAGCAGAGAGCCCGATGTGGGACTCGATCCCAGGACCCTTGGATCATGACCTGAGCCAAAGGCAGAGGCTTTAACCCACTGAGCCACCCAGGCGCCCGTGACATGCCTTTTTATTTCCTCTCTAGGCCTTCATGTATGGGAGCCAGTTTCAGATTAAAACCAGGAAGCTCCAGAGAGGCCTGTGAACCAACAGAAAACTAGAACACAGGTAAAGCAACATCTTTCAAGCACTGAAAGAAGAAGAAAAGCCAATCTTGATTTCCATACCCAATGAAGATATCTTTTGAAAACAAGACAAAATAAAAATTTTATTGGATTAAAAAAAAAAAGGCTGAAAGAATTCATTACCAGCAGTCATACATTATAAGAAATGTGAAATGAAGTCCATTAGGCAAAAGAAAAATCTGTCAAATGGATATCATGAACTACACAAGGGAATGGAAAGCATTGGAAATGTGGGTAAATATATAATAATTTATTCCTATTTATAAATCACTTTATAATATTTAAATAATAAAAAAGTATAAGGATGCATTTCTCTATAAAAGTTTCATGCAAATATATGTGATGGCAATATATAGATAATGAACCAATTAATTGAAGACATGCTAAAAACCAACATAATTCCATAACAGTTTTCAATGAATTTTTTAAATTTAATCATAATATTATCCAATATGTTTAAAACAGCCATGCATTCATGTGTAAACACATATGTATAAATACATTTATACATATGTGTAACATGTGGATTTGTGGACTTCTTGCAACAACTCACTGTCCAGGTGTTCTGAAAGCCACAGACAAGAAATCATAGGACTGAGATTCTTTCATAAAGTAAACAAGAATTCTATGGCAGTGTAACATAGACACTTTCTCTCTTATTAGCACCTTGATAAAAGTCCATTTTATGGCAAAAATTAGCAATACAGGAAACAACAAATACAGGCAAGGATGTGGAGAAAGGTGAACCCTCTTACACTGTTGGTAGGAATGCAAGCTGGCACAGTCACTCTAGGAAACAGTGTGGAGTTTCCTCAAGAAGTTAAAACTAGAGCTACCCTATGACCTGGCAATCGGGTATTTACCCCAAATATTTTGGGGTATTTAAAATTTGGGTATTTACCCCAAAGATACAGATGTAGTGAAAATAAGGGGCACCTGCACCCCAGTGTTAATAGCAGCAATGTCCGCAATAGCTAAACTGTGGAAGGAGACAAGATGTCCTTCAACAGATGAATAGATAAAGAAGATGTGGTTTATATATACAATGGAATACTACTACTCAGCCATCAGAAAGATGAATACCTATGATTTACATTGATGTGGATGGACATGGAGGGTACTATGCTAAGTGAAATAAGTCAATCAAAGAAAGCCAATTATCATATGATTTCACTCATATGTGGTATATAAGAGATAGCACAGAGGATCACTGGGGAAGGGAAGGAAAACTGAATGGGAAGAAATCAGAGAGGGAGGCAAACCATGAGAGACTCTTGACACTGGGAAACAAACTGAGGGTTGCAGAAGGGGAGGTGAGTGAGAGGGTGGGATGGTTGGATGATGGGCTTTAAGGAGGGCATGTAATGGTGAGCATGTGATGGTTATACACAACTGATGAATCACTGAACACTACATCAGAAAAAAATGACGTACACTATGTTGGCAAATTGCATTTAAATTTTTAAAAAAATAGACATATAAGAAAAATAGTCCATTTTACATATTTGGGTTTCCAAAATCTACTCTAGCCACCAGATTTGCTGTACCATAAAATGAAGCCTTGCACATAGCAGGCGCTCAATAAATAGTTGACAAAAAAATGCATGGCATCTCCAACATCATCAATATATGGCTACTAGTTTTGGATGGCTACCAAAAAAGAAAATCCTAAGTCCTAAGTCACAAGTATTTACTCACAAGTCCTGAGTTATCAGTATGTAAACTTGATATCTAACCTTGACTATCTCAATTTACTCTCCCTTTCCCATTAAATATCTTCACATTCCTCACACCATGTCTCCAATGACTCCAGCCACATTCCCTGAGGCTACACATTGGCAGGACTCAACACAGAAAATCAGTCTTCAGAGGGGGACTCAAAAGGATACATTTAAATCATAAAAGAATGAAGTAGGTGTTGTGATTATGATCAGCAAAGCAGACCTCAGTGTGTTGTGCATAATTAAATGACTGTAGGTCTGCTCTGTACATTCAGCTGGAAAAAAACACCTCTTTCTATATGGGCATAAAAATGAGACATGAGCAGCCTGTTGTACCTAGGTGAAAAATTCACCTTGAAATAAGTTTAGCACTCCCAGACCCTCATAATGAAGACTGTACGTGCTGACCTCTTTGTTGCCTTCAGTCCTGACAAGTTCAAGGTGTTAAAATTAATACAGTCATAAACCACTCAAGAATCCAAGATTATGATCTACTCAGAATTCCAGACTTTCTGAAAAACCAAGGGGGTTCAAAAAGAGGATCTTGTTTGTCCTCTGGGAAGTTCCCAATGCTTACAATCTAAAACTTGCCTGCAATGTATAATGGATTCCCACCCAAGCTTTATCTCATTCACACCTATTTTACTTACTGCCCGTCATTTCTCCTCAGCGGTGCCCCACTCATCCCCATGGCTCAGATGGAACTGAAAGAATTCTCACAGCACTGGCTCAGTCAGCTTCATGGAAGCAAGGATATATTATCCACACTCTGCCTAAAACGACAGCTCAGGCAGAGTGGGAGCAGTCAGCGAGCCTCGTTTTCCTAATTTCATATTTGATTGAACATTATTAAAAGAACTGTTAAAGTTATGAAATTCTGTGCTTATATTAGGTTTAGGATGGGGTGGCTAAGGACACATATAAAAAGAGTTATTCTCCTTCTTCTTTTCTTAGTAATAACACTTAGCACTCAGATATTGCTTTTCATCTCCATCACTCTTTAGGAACATTAACTACACAATTTTACTACGTTAACTTCAAAGAGAGAGAGTCAGAAATGGCCTTATAATTTTGTAGTCACTTTGGTAGCATTCATTGTCTCTCAAAATGATATACTATACTCCAGAGCCTATGTTTTAACCTGGTTTAAGGTAGGAAGGTAAGGGAGTGGGGAAGGAAGGGAAAATGTCATATTCTAAAATAACCGAGGTCTCGGAAGCCTCGCTAGGATTCCAAGGATAGAGCCTGTGGATTTATACATGAAATAGTGAGCTGAAGGACAGAACTACATTTTGAATAGTAGGGTTATACTTAGCATAGAATAGTTTAGTATCTTTTTTTTTTAAGGCAAAAGTTTCCAAATCCCTCCTAGCAGAGAAAAGTTCCTCCAAATTGAAAGAAAAAATTTTGGAGGACAATGAGTATATGGATTTAACATAAAGGAAAGGCATGCTACTATTGATATTATTTTTGGTAATATTTTTATAGCTGCTATTTCTGGAAAAGATACTGTGGGGATAGCTGCCATGCTAAATACTTCAAGTAGACTCATTTGACTCAATTTCCCACTTGCAAAACAAAGAAATTTATGTAGAGCAAAGATCAGCACACTACAACCCATGGGCTAAATGCAAATACTATTTTTGTAAATGAGATTTTATTGGAACATAGCCATGCCCCTTCATTTACAAATTGTTTTAACTGCTCTCCCACTAACAGAACAGAGGTGCAGAGTTGCAACTTAAACAAATGGCCTGAAAACCTTAAAATATTTACTCTCTGTCCTTTTGCCATCCTCTGGTCTAGAAGAAGATGGCCTCACAGGACCTTCGAATACCAACATCATATGCCTCTGACCCTGGGTGCTGAGAACACTTTCTCTACTTTGTCCACCATGTCACTGGTAGCATCAAGCAGCAAAAATAGTATATTGCCCTGAATTTGCCTGTGTGTTGTTAGGTAGGCTTCCATATCAGTGTCAGTTCTTTGGAAAAAATATTGTGTTTCCAATTCTATAATAATTACCTTATTGATGCATTGCTGTGAGCTAATAACTTCAATTAATCCCATTTTAAACTGTATGCTGTTGATAACACCCACATCAACCATTAAAAAAGTAGAATTATAGGGATACCCAGGTGGCCCAGTCAACTAAGCATCTGCCTTCGGCTCAGGTCATGAGCCCAGCGTCAGGGTCCTAGGACCAAGCCCTTAGTTGTGCTCCTGGCTCTGAGGGGAGTCTGCTTCTCCCTCTGCCTCCGACCCTTCCCCCATTTGTTCTCTCTCTCTTTCTCCTTCCCAAATAAATACATAAAACCTCTTTTTAAAAAGTAAACAATGCATCAAGGAACACTACAGCAAAAACTAGTGAAGTACTATATGGTGACTAACAAAACATAATTAATAAAAAAAAGTAAAACTATGAAATTCTAACAAATTACACCAATTAAAAAAAAGAACATCAAATTTTGTCACTTCTTCCCTCACTCTCTCAATTCATTGCTTCTTCTCCCTTTCTCTGCCATGAGTGAGCCCCACTGCCTGTTGCTACTTCACCTCATACTGAAATTATTGCTTGGGTAGCATTCAGCCCAATTCCGGGCACAAAATACAAGTCTACACATTGGAAATCCAAGACTCATCTTTTGAAAGAATCAGAGCTGGAGTCATAAGAATTTTTCCTAAATGTTTTCATTTATAACAAGATGGGACCCGGGAAGGAGACAACTCATAAGAGACTTTTATTAATATTAAATATTAATATTTTCAGGAAACAAACTGAGGGTTGCTTGGGGTGGGGAGGGGAGAGGAATGGCAGGTTGGAAGGAGGGTGGCTGGGTGATGGACACTGGGGAGGGTATGGGCTATGGTGAGTGCTGTGAATTGTGTAACCCTGATGATTCACAGACTTGTACCCCTGAAACAAATAATACATTATATGTTAATTTTTTAAAATGTTCTCACTTATTTCCACAACCAGAAATAATGAAGAGCTACCCTATGTTTATATACCCTTCCTATTTATAATTTTCAAGTAGGGTCTAAGAAGTAACAATCTGATAGAATTCATAATTAGGATGAAAATGTACAAGGCTTTAAGCAACTTCTATTACCATAGCTGTTGTTGCACAAAGGCCTGGGAATGCGACAAGTTCACAAATAATTTGGTGTCCTCTACTGTAGCTTAGGTTCTGCAAAGATCATTCTAAAACAGCCAAAGTGATGGTGTAGAGACACATGAGCACACCGCATTACAGAAGACTGCCAAGTTAGTGTCATTACGCACAGGGCACTGTTTCAAAGACATATTTTTAGCCTCAGTAAAGATCAGATGCGGCATTTTAGTTTTTTTCATGAATACTTTTTTCCTCTTCACCCCAAAATATTAATCATTCCTTCAATTGACTGAATCACTAACTTTTCCATCCAATTTGTTAATAGCCATCATTGGGTTCACTCTAAAATACTTTAGTACTGACCCAGTAATCATCTAGATTCAGTTATTAATTGCAGCTTAAGTATTAGAAGAAAGAGAAGTAAAAGTATCATTTTACCTCCTTTACTATGAACTTCCGATTGCATCACCAAACTATCCATTAAATACCATCCTTACCCCTTGAAGTAAAAGATTGGACATTAAAGAGGAAGACTGTAAAAAAACCAAATTTGGCCCATCCTGAAATCTTCTCATGGAATTTAAGTTATTTTATTCTATAGTAATCCTCATGAGTCTCCAGAACTGCAACAGAACTGAACTAGCTTCTTTAATGAACTAGTTACAACCTCTGTGGTACTGCTTGCACTTCTCCTTCCACCCCCCATCTGGTCCTGGGCTTTTCTTTGTTGGAAGGATTTGATTACTAATTCAATCTCCTTACTCGTCCTTGGTCTGTTTAGATTTTCTGTATCTTCATGATTCAGTCTTGGTAGGCTGTAAGTTTCTAGGAATTTGTCCATTTCTTCTAAGTTATCCAGTTTGTTGGTATTTAATTGCTCACAATAGTCCCATGATCCCTTGTATTTCTGTGGTATCCACTGCAATGTCTCTCCTTTCATTTCTAATTTTATTTGCTCAAGTCCTTTCTTTGTTTTCCTTGGTGAGTCTAGCTATAAATTTGTCAATTGTGCTTATCTTTCAAAAAAAAGCAATTCTTGGGGCACCTGGGTGGCTCGGTAAGTAAAGCGTCTGAGTCTTGGTTTCAGCTCAGGTCATGATCTCAAGGTCATGAGATATAGTTTCACATGGGGCTTGCCCTCAGCGGGGAGTCTGCCTGAGATTCTTTGCCCCTCCCTCTCCCTCTGCCTCCCCCTCCCCTTTCCTGGCCTCACACATGGGCTTGCCCGCTCTCTAAAATGTATAAATAAATAAATAAAGTCTTTTTTTTAAAAAACCTCTAAGTTTTGGGGAGCC
This sequence comes from Mustela nigripes, assembly GCF_022355385.1. NCBI lineage: Eukaryota > Metazoa > Chordata > Mammalia > Carnivora > Mustelidae > Mustela > Mustela nigripes. The sequence goes on along the minus strand of NC_081568.1, from coordinate 45,753,624 downwards.
TGGGTGGCTCAGTGGGTTAAGCCTCTGCCTTCGGCTTGGGTCGTGACCCCAGAGTTCTGGGAGTGAGCCCCGCATGGGGCTCTCTGCTCAGCAGGGAGCCTGCTTCCCCCTCTCTCTCTGCCTGCCTCTCTGCCTACTTGTGATCTCTCTGTCAAATAAATAAATAAATAATCTTTTTTTTTTTAAAAAAAACCTCTAAGTTTTGTTGATCTTTTCTATTGCTTTTCTACTCTCTATTTCATTATTTCTTTTCTAATCTTTCTAATCTCCTTCCTTCTGTTAACTCTGGGGTTAGCTTATTCTTTTTCTAGTTCCTTGAGGTGTAAAGTTTGGTTGTTTATTTGAGATCCTTCTTATTTCTTAATATAGGCATTCATCACTATAAACTGTCCTCATAGAACTACTTCTGCTATAACCCATAAATTTGGGTATTTTGGGTTTCCATTTTCATTTGTCTCAAGATACTTTCTTATTTCCTTTTTGATCCATTGGTTGCTCAGGAGTGTATTAATTGTCACCTCTTTGTGAATTTTGCTATTTTCTTCCTGCTATTGATTTCTAGTTTCAGACCAGTGTGGTCAGAAAAGATATTTGGTATTATTTCAGTCTTCTTGAATTTGTTAAGACATTTTTGTGGTCTAAAATATGATCTATCCTAAAGAATATTCTATGCGTATTTGAAAAGAAAGTGCATTTTGCTACAACTGGATGAAATGTTCTATATATGTCTGTTAGGTCTATTTGGTCTATAGTATTTTTCAAGATCACTGTTTCCCTGTTGTTGTTGTTTTTTTAAGATTTTATTTATTTATTTGACAGACAGAGATCACAAGTAGGCAGAGAGTTAGGCAGAGAGAGAGAGGGGGAAGCAGGCTCCCTGCTGACAGAGAGCCCATGCAGGGCTCGCTCCCAGATCTCTGGGATCATGACCCAAGCTGAAGGCAGAGGCTTGAACCCACTGAGCCACCCAGGTGCCCCCTCCCTGCTGACTTTCTGTCTCAATGATCTACCCACAGTTAACAGTAGGTGTTAAAGTCCCTGCTCTGATTGTGTTGCTGCTTATTTTTCCTTTCAGTTCTATTAATATTGCTTTATAATAAAGGTCCTCTGATGCTGTGTATATAAATATTACAATTGTTATATCCTCTTGAAGAATTGGCCCCATTGTCATTATGTATTGACCTTCCTTTTCCCTTATGGCAGTTTTTGACTTACGGTCTATTTTTTCTGATAGAAATATAGCCACGCTGTGATTACCATTTGAATGGAATATCTCTTCACTTTCAGCCTACATATGTCCTTAAAATTAAAGTGAGTCTCTTAGTGGCAGCATAGAGTCAGATCTTTTTCTTTAACCCATTTGGCTGCTGTATGACTTTTGATTGTGGAATTTAATTCATTTACACTTAATTATTGATAGGTTAAAACTCACCATTACCATTTTTTTATCATGTTCAGTTAGCCAGCATATAGAACATTGTAAGTTTTTGTTGTAATGTTCAACAATTCATTAGTCCCATATAACATCAGTGCTTGCTCGTTTTCTGACTTTTTAAAAATATTTTATTTATTTATTTGAGAGAGACAGAGATGAGAGAGAGTATGAGTGGAAAGGAGGAGGAGAAGCACACTCCTCACTGAACAGGGAGCCCAATGCAGGGCTCAATCCCAGGACCCTGGGATCATGACCTGAGTTGAAGGCAGATGCTTACCCAACTTGGCCACCTAGGTGTCCCTGTTTTCTGACTTTTATATTTCCTTTGTTCCTTTCTTACTGTAGTCCTTTGTGATTTTATGACTTTTTATGGTGGCATGCATTGATTCCTTTCTCTTTATCTTTTCTGTATCTATTACAGGATTTCCTTTGTGATTACCATGAGGATTACATTAAACATCTTATGGGATGCCTGGATGTCTTATTTATTCAGGCATCTGACTCTTTATTTTTGGCTCAAGTCATGATCTCAGGGTCATCATCTCAGGGTCATGAGATTGAGCCCCATGTGGTGTTCCACACTTAGTGCAGAGTCTGCTTGAGATCCTCTCCCTCTACCCTCCCCACCAAAATAAATAAATTAAATAAATATTTTTTTAAAAAATTTTGTAGTTACAGTAGTAACTGTAACTTTAAGCTAATAACTTAAGATCAATTACATATAAAAACTATGACTGATATATATATATGACTATATATTTACTGTTACTAGTAAGTTTTATATATTATTGGCATCTTTTCATTTCAGCTTAAAGAATTCCCTTTAAGATTTCTTGTAGGACAGGTCTAGTGTTGATAAATCCCCTCATCTTTTGTTTATTTGGGAGAATCTTTTATCTCTCATTCATATAAGAAGGACAGCTTTGTCAAGTATAGTATTTTGGATTGGAAGTTTTTTCTTTCAGTACTTTGACTATATCATCCCACTCTCTCCTGGCCTATAAGTTTTCTCCTGAGAAATCCACTGATAGCCTTTTAGGGTTTCCATTATGATAAGTCCCTGTGATAAGATAGGGTTTCCTCTGTGACAAGTCTCTTTTCTACTGCTTTTAAAAATATTTGTCTTTGATATTTTACATTTCAATTACATGTCTTAAAGAGGTCCTTTTGGGGTTCAATATATTCAGGGTTTTTTGCATCTCATATACTTGCATGTTCATATCTCTCTCCAAATTTACAGAGTTTCAGCCATTATTTTTCTAAATAGACTTTCTTCCCATTCTCCTTATGGAATTCTCATAATGCATAATTGTTTCACTGCATGATTCACCATAAATCTGATAGGCTTTCTTCAGTCTTGTTCTTCTTTTCTTTATTTTTTTTTTCTTTTTGCTTCTCTGACCAGATAATTTCAAATGACTTGCCTTTGATTTCATTGATTCCTTCTTCTGATTGATCAAGTCTGTTGTTGAAATCCTTATTTAATTTTTCAATTCAATGGTATTCTTCAGCTCTAAAATTTATGCTAGGGGTTTTTTATGGTTTCTATTTTTCTGTTGAATTTTATTTGTTTAGGTGTTGTTTTTCTAACTTTGTTTAGTTCTGTGTATTGTTTTGTGGTTTACTAAAAGTCCTCTTTAAGAGGACTTTTTCTGAATTCTTTTTCAGTCAGTTCATGCATATTCATTTCTTTAGGGTCATTTATTAGAATGTTATTAGTTTCTTTTGGTAGTTTTTTGTTTCTCTGATCATTCACGATTTGGTGTCTCTACGTTTGAAGGAGTGATCAGCTCTCCTGGTCTTAGGCAGGGAAAGTGCTTGACCAGTCACTCAGCCTGGGTTTCTAAACAGGTGATTAGTAGTATCCACAAGAAGGTAGGGCTTATGACAAGGGTCTCTGTGGGGTAGAGCCACTGCCCACGTTTGAGGATTAGTGAGGCAACTGGCTGGATTCTATAGCTGGGCAGGTTTGCTGGTTGAGCTTCATGGGTGGGTAGGGATGCTAACTGGACTCTCTGGGTGAGCACTGTAACTGGCTGGACTCTGCTATCAGATGGGGTCACAAAATGGCTCTGTAATCAGGAGGAGTTGCTGTCTGTGCCCTGAAATTGCCCTTGCCAGGGGCTACAGGCTATGCTCCCCAGGTAGACAATGGCACTAACTAGACTTTGTGATTGGATGGGCCACAGGCAAGGTTCCACAATCATCGAGGTTGGGTGGGGCCACAGGCTGGGTTTGACAGTTCATCAGGGCTGCTGGTTTGTCTCTGCTCAGCTGGGACCACATGCTGGTTGAGAACTCCAGAAAGACAGAACTATTGGCCATGCTGCACAGTCAGATGGGGTGAATGGCTTAGCACCATAAGTGGACAGAGCTACTGGCTGGGCTATCTGGTCAACTGAAGTCGCAGGCAAGGAGGTGTCACCACCCCAAGATCTTAGCACTAGTCTATGTGAGTCCCACCCCCTTCTTTGTTCCTAGTTGCCCCAGTGGTCTAGCCCTGACAAGTCCCCCAGTGTTTACTGTAAGTGCTCCAGAACACTGAGGAAGCTGATGTCTGTCTCAGGCTTTCTTTTCCCCACCAGAGAAAATGTAGACCCAAGAAAACTCTTTCAGTGTGGTTCTGTGCTGGCCTGGCACACGAGCCATGGCTAGTCAAAGTGAAACTGCTCTTCTTACCTTTCAGTCCAGCTTTTCTCAGTATCTCAGCCTCACTCCTTGGGTTCTGGGGCTTTCTGCAAAGGCATTCTTTTTTGTAAATAGTCACTAATGCATATTTTTGTGAGGGAACTAGAACCAGGAAACTTCTATTCTGCCGTCTTGCTGATGTCATTCCTATGCTTATATATTTCTAAATGTTACTGCATTTAGACCTGCATGTTTGTTATTTTAGACTATTTGTCATCTTTTCCTTGTAACTTATGAAGCATCTACACAACTTTTGTATCTCATCCTCTAATAGTAGACTCTTTTCAGAAGAGGTAGTCTCAAAGAAACACCACTTGTATCAACATCAATCTGAAGGCCAAGAGCTTACTGGACAAGATGAATACCCCTGCCTTGGTGCCAAGGATCCTAGTGGTAATTCAGCTCCTCTCAGTTTAAACCCCTTGTCCTGGCAATGGGAGGAAGTTGAAACCAGGAGGGCTCTGAGAAAGGGCACAATGGGAAGAGGCAATCTCATTCTTTTTTATGTAAGCCTTGTTGAGAATGTAATCACAAGAACAATTTGTTGAAATATCGATTACTCTGCCATGTGCTTTACATACATTATTTCATTTAATCCCATACAAGATAAAATATCACCTTCATATTCACATATATGGAAGGAACTTGGTGGTAAATTGTAAGAAGTGGAGAACAACGACCTAAGCAGGGGTCTGGCTGATTCTCTCAATTCTCTGTTTTGACTCCCATGACATGTCCCACATACTAAAGGTCAAGAAAACCTAAAATGCAGAAAGTCAGATCCATGTTCAGCCTTCTTATGTTACTCTAGAGCCCTAAAGTTCTCTACTTAAAATGGGGACCCGGAGAGGTACCTGGGTGGCTCAGTTGGTTAAGTGTCTGACTCTTGGTCTCAAGTCCTACACTGAGCTCTGCACTCAGTGGGGGGCCTGCTTGAAGATTCTCTCCCTCTGTCCCTCCCCCCACACATGCATTCTCACTTTCTCTCTCTCTCAAATAAATGAAATCTTAAAAATAAAACAAAATAAAATAATATGGGATCCTGGAACTGGTACAAACACATATTTTACAAAAAAACAAATAATCCACAGATACTTGGTTTTTAAAATTTGCCAGAGATCAGAGACAAGTATATATCCATCCCTTCTCCACGTGTCTTAAATTATCTAGGTCCCAGCCACAGACATAATCCTTAAGTGCACAGGTGTATAGGCCAAACTCATATAGATTGCACCAACCCATCTTCCTGACACAGGCCTTAATGGATGCAGCCGTGGGAGAAAGAGCATAGCTCTTGGCCCTTTGGTTAGGCAAACACTTTGGACCAAGGTCAGAAGCAGAAGCTGGAGCACACCTAACTGCTGTGCATAATAAAGTAAAAGGAATTCTGTTATTGTTGGAGGAATAGTAGAAAGGAAGAGAAAGGGGGGAGCTGGAACCTCTGTGGACATACATGGCTCAGGGAATACTCTTAAGGAACAGAAATATGTTCATAATTGCATATAAATCACATAAAGTACTACAATTTTAAATGTTCCACCTCCCCAACTCTAGGAAAGTTAGTTTGACCTCCCTAAACTACTAAATCACTTTTCCTGCCCTAGAAAAAAGTAACTGTAAAAGATTGGAAGAAAGGTCAGAAACAGCTTTCTTAATTATTTCAAAATGGTGAAACTTCCCATTGTATAGGCTTAAGGAAATGCAGGAAGAGGATTGTGTCACCTCAGAAGCAAGAAAGGAAAACACTATTAAAGGACCCTGGCCACAAGTTTAAAAATTTTATAAACCTATGCCACTGGTTTTCATTCCTATATGGGAAATTATTGCTTCTAGAAAAAGAGAAGAAGTGTGTTCCTGAAACTTTCTGGAACCTAAACAGCCAGCCCCCAGCACTGACTCTGCTCTACCATCTGTCTCCCTGTGAGGTGCAGAGAACAAGGATCTCAGCTAGTAGACACCAGAGTTAAACTCCAGTGAACTTTTCAGCCCACATTTTCCACATGCCTACCCTCCTAATCTGATTCAGCATCAGGATTCGTGCAGAGGTTGACTCTTCAGAACTTATTTACAAGTTTTATCATTATGCTTGCCCACATTATGCGAGCAGTTTGCAATCTCCCCTAATTCTCTGACTTTAATTATATAATTGAACAAGCCCAAAACCCATTTTTCCCAGGAAACATTAAACATTACCATCTTAATGAAATTCTTAATGAAATGGTCCACTATGCATGCAAATGACCCTGAGTGGCTGGGCCCCTAGCTTATCACTGGGCAAGGCAGTAGGACAAATACTCCTTTTGTCAGTCACTAGGAATGGCAGTCCTCACCCACACTTTTGGCTGGAATGATAATTCCACAAGACCAGAAGATGGGACTCTGCAAGACACATGGATATAATTAAGATTGGATGAAAAAAGTTTAAATGAAGCAGGAGCTGATCTTAACCTATACAAATCAAAACTTATTTTCAAAGCTGAAAGAGCTCACTTAAACTTGTCTTGCCAATTAAAAAATAGAAGTTATCAAATTTACTTGCTTTCTCCAGAGACCAGAGGTCTGAGAGATTAACAGTTCTCTTCTAAACTTAGGTTCCAGGATGGAAAGTAGGAAATGGAACGGCTATAAGAAACTCGGGGGGAACTTCTGAAATTTTCAGCATAATTAAGGGATGACTCTTCAAGTACCTGTTCCTTCCCAACTGCATTTTTCAAATGCCCTTGTTGCATAAAACTCAAATCTTCTCTATAGCACACACCATCCTTGTGCTGAAGTCACTGCTTGCCAAAATCTAAATGGAAGGAAAGCAGACTTGTTCACACTTTTGTTCAAATAGCATAGACAACAATGTCCTGTGCTAAGTAGACACCAAATGAAAGTATTTATTAATAGGTACTAATTATGTAACAAATTCCCAGCTCTCAGACCTTGTCAAATCCTTCCACTGCCAGGAAAATGTCAAGACGCCCAAAATGTCCAACACAAAAAACCTCACCCAAAACATTCATGGAACTTTAGAGAAGAGAAGGCAATTGCCATAGCTATCACAGTGCCTGGCTGAGGAACTGTTATTTCACTTCCTCTTAAATTCTTCCATTTTTTTCCAAAGAAGGACCTAAAGGAGAAGGGAAATTTTATCGGTAAGCTTTTTAACAAACAGCTTTATTGAAATACAATTCACATATCATATAATTTACCCATTTAAAGTGTACAATTCAGTGGTTTATGGTATATTATTAACTTTTTAATTGTGGAAAAATATATGTATCATAAAATTTGCCATTTTTAAGTGGAATCATACAGTATTTGTCCTTTTATGTCTGGCTCACTCCACTTAGTAGAATGTCTTCAAGGTTCATCCATGTGGTAGCATGTATGAAATTTCACTCCTTTTTATGGCTGAAAGATATTCCGTTCAATATGTATACCTTTGGTTTATTCACTCATCTATTGATTACAGATTTGTTGTTGTTTAAATCTTTGAAATGCAGAGAACTGAAAATCTCAAACTTCCATTCACAGCACATTCTTGTCATCAGTCAAGATGTGCCTCTCTCAGGGTTTTTTCATTTCTTCATTTGTAAAACGTAACTGTGTTATTTTAATTTATATGAATGCATTTGATTTATATAAATCTCATCCTGCTTCTTACTTATTCACTCAATTCTATGTATTTCAGCTCTGCAAATATTACTATGGTAGCTAAGTGCTCATTGTTTAAGGTTTAGTCTCTCAAGCATGGCATAAGGAGACTAAATAGTCTCATTTTATTGTATTTTTTCCACTGAGGAAAATGACTCATAGAGTAATTGCTGTCCTTCTCTGTGAGCCATTGAACAAATCTCTCAATGTCTCCAAGCCTCAGTTTCTTCATCTGTATAATGAGGAGGTTCCACCAGATCCGAGCTCCTTGATGGACAGTATGATCGAATGACCTGGGCAACTTTCCAAAATGATGTGCCCAACCCAACAGGAAAATCTAAGGCAGTAAAACTCTGGAATAAATAAGTGTTGGGGGAAAAAAAATAAAAACCTTTCCAGGTGATTCTGATATGCGGTCCTGCTAAACGCCCTGCACAAGAAGGATCTTGAAGTCCCTTCCAGTTAATATACTGGATTCTGTGACTATAGGGAAAATCTCTTGGCAAAGATCCTAAAGCAAACCAGAAGCTTGAACCTGGCAATAAAAATGATGCCTGTGTCCTGGCTCTCTATTTTCTAAATATAGAATCTATTTTAAAAGCATTTATGTGTTTTATTGTTACCCTCTATAAGTCTATTCCAAGGATTAACTGCTCCCTGGTTAACACACTCATCCACAGCTCCTTGGGGCTCAATCCTTCCTTAGCTTGGATCATGCCCTCTGGTTCTTATATTTGATAAAAGCTGAATGAGGCTGGGAACATCTTTCATTTCTATTCCCGTTAGAAAGTTCTGAGGCTCAATAGGGTCACCTCTGAGTCTCTGCGTTTGCAAGGAATACAGATCTGGTTTCTATAGTCTGGTGTAAGAGAAAATATTGGTCCCACTCTATATATACAGTGCTACTCCTGCTTCATCCTCCATGTCTTGTTCTGAATTCAGTAATCAGAGCTAACATTCACAGGCTTCTCTTTCTTGTCCCCAAATAACACTGTTTTAAACCTTGGAGTTAGAATAGGAAGAAGAAAATAAAAATTATTATAATCCCCCAACTGAAATAATTTTTCTTTACAAATATGCCCCCTACACAATAGTCTTTGTTCGGGCTGCTATGACAAAGTGTCTTATGCTGGGTGGCTTATAAATAGGCACTTATTTTCTCATGGTTCTGGAAGCTGGAAGTCCACGATCAGGGGACCACTTGATCCGTTTCTGGTGAGGGCCCTCTTCCAGACTGTAGACTGCCAACTTCCTGTTGTAACCTCACCTGGCAGAGAGCAGAGAGGAAGCAAGCTCTCCATGACTCTTACAAGGGCACTAATCTTCCCAGGAGGACCCCATCCTCATGCTTTCATTTAACCTGAATCATCTCCCAAAGACCTCAGTTTCTAGCAAGAACACATTGGGGAATAAAGTTTCAACATATGAATTTGGAAGGGACACAAACTTTCAGTCTATAACATTCTTACCTATTAGTGATATCGTATTGGTACCATTGCTTAGCCCCTAAACCCAGGAATTATGCTTGGCTCCTCTCTTTTCCTTTCTCCCTCCAACCCATCAGTTCAACTTCTAAATATATCCTGAATCCACGCTCATCATTCTGTTACCGTTCCTACCACCATTAGGCCAAACTACATCATCTCTTACCTGAGCTGTAGCTTACTTAGCCTCCTTCGTAAATTGCTGAAAGAATAAAAAAAAAAAATACTGACTGACAGAACCAGAAGACAAAAATACCCAGACTGGCTTGAAGAATTAGGCCAAAAATAACAGGACTGAATTTAATATACATAAATGTAAGCTTCTGCATTTACCATCCAAAATTCCATGGCACCAGTTACAAGATATATAAAGGACTTGGGTGATTTATTTGACTGCAAGCTTAATTAAGAAAACAATGTAATGCACCCAACAGCCCCACCACCAAAAAACGGTTCATACTACTTTGGCTGAATGAATAAAAATGAATAAAAATGTTGAGTCCAGTACAGAGGGCATAATAGGACCCCTTTATGCTAGTCATATACAATGTTCTAGGCACCATATTTAAGATCTCTATCTATCTATCTATCTATCTATTAATCAGTAACCAATTATGATTAAAAGGTATTTGAACAAAGCTAAATTGGGTCACGTGACAACAGCTGAAATCACTGGAGACACTTGTCTAAAGAAGAGAAGACAGAGTGTCTAAAGGGCTCACCACCACCGTGGAGGGTGGAACACATGAAGGCCTTGCTCCTGCCAAAAGGAGGCGTTTCTAGCGATGTAGCTCCTTCTAGGAGGAAGGGCAGACTTTGATTCAGAAGAAATCCTCACATCCTTTGGGGATTCCTTTGGTAAAGGTAAAGCCTTTGGGGTTCCTTCCAGGAAGAGAGGTTGCAGAGAGTTGAACTCATCATCTCCTGCTTCCAGGCCTTCTTCACTCAGTATTTCTCACTCCATGACTCCGTCTGCAGATCCATGACAGCAGATGTCCTGGATGCTTCTCCCTCTGAGTGTCCTGGGATCAGAACCTGATTTTGCTGTCTCCCAGAGGGGGATCCTGCTCTCCCCCCAGATTTGGCTGGCTAGGGCTTCCTCATGTCCAGGACATGGCTAACCTTTGGCCTCCTTCATTCTAGATCCCACTGAGGTGTTTGGAGACCCAGGCTCATGTAGAAAACAAGAGGAAGACTCCAGAACAGTTCCTCTCAGCTTGGCACGTGCCTTCCTGAAAGGTAAACTGAATCCAGCAGGTGGATTTGGTCTCCAGTCATGTCTTTAGAAGGCTACTTTCAACATAAGGCCAGGAAAATAATAATAGTCACCTCTGCCTATATACCTGGAACCTATGGATGGTATGCAGGTTCCCCCAATATCTGCAAATAGAGTGTTTTTATGAAACCTTTCCTTACTAAAGGGAAATGGTGTACAGTGAAGACGTAATCACCATATCATAGAAGGAAAAAATTCTCTTTGGATTTATTTCAGAGAAAATAGGTACTCGTGTACTTCTTTTGTAAAAGTGAATTGGTATAAAGGGAACTTTTGGATAGCAGAGGAAACCTGTATTTTTAAATTAAAAAGCAGATGACAAGACAATATGTTGATGATAATTCCATTTTTTATAAAATCTATATTTATAAAATATAATACATCTAAAAAGTCTGGCAAGAAATACACCAAAATGTTAACTGTGCAATTGTTGGACGGAGAGAACATGGGTATCTTTATTTTCTAGAATTTAAAAAGAAAAAATTTGCAATGATGCAAAAGCAATTTTAACTTTCATAACTTAAAAATGGTATTTTGGAGTTAAAAGGTGGTTTGCTTGCTAAAGAAAAAATTTTGACCTTCCTCTTGTGACTGATCAGGAAGTGGGGGAGAGAGCAGGTTGCAATTGTGGGATGCCCACTTCATATCAAAGGCTGCAGTAAACTCTACTGTCTCCTCTCCCTTAATCTACACAATCCTCCCACGAGGTAACAGTCCCATTTTATAGCTTGGAAAACAGGCCCAGGGAAGGTCAGCAATTTGCTGAAGTCATACGATCTGGGAGAAATGAGATTTGAATCCAGCTCTGCGTAATCCTGCAATGGCGCCTCACCAGGTAAAGCACCCTTTCTCCCGCTAGACTGGCAAGGCTGAGGCTGGGGCAAGAGAGCACCAGTCCTGGGGGTTCAGTGGATTCGTCATTTGATGAGTCTTCTCAAAGTTCTCGATTCCTCTGTCTGCTTTCAACTTGGTTCCTGGCGGAATGGTGCGGCACCCGCTAGAAATGAAGGCTCTCAGCCACCACCCCAGGTTTACTGAATCCAAATCTGCGTTTTCACACGATGGCCAGGTGAATCACTTGCACCTACAATTCAAGAAATGCTGCTTTACCAATAACCCCCCACACCCCTACGCCCAACCCATGTTGCCACGGAAACTGCCAGCCCCGCCCTCTGCCCCCACTTCCCGGTCTCTTCCCCCAAAGAGAAGTGCTCTGCCATCCTCACCCGAGCCCCGGGGGGCGAAAGTTATTTCCAAAAACACTTTATTATTCAAAAGAATGCCTGGCACTTGGTGGTTTATATGTGTAAGCCTCAGGGGTAGCTGGACCCCGGCCCTCTCAGGCAGCCTGAGCAGTGGTGTGTCGGTCAATGTTTAACCAGCAGCTGGGGGCGGAGCCCTGATTTGTAGCCCTTCCCAATTTCCATGGAGTCACTCCTCTCCAGGGCCAATCCCACGCCACCGCGGCGATGTCCCCAAACGTGGCTCAGGAGGGGATGGCTGACACGAGCGGGCATGAGCCCGTAGGCACCAAGCTCCAGGGAGCCCTTCAGCCGAAGAGTCATTTTTCTGAGTCCGGATCCTTCATAGGAGAGGGGAAGCCACAGCATTATTTCAGCTAATGAGGACATAATGTTTTGTTGTTGGCTTCCACAACCATTTAAATTTATCCGTCTCTAATTAGCTTTGGAAAACCGAAAATGACTCGCCAAATATACGCCGCAACAGCCTGGCAGGCGTTAAAATCGTGCTGGCTGTTCTCTGGGAGTCTTGGGTTTGCAAC
>NC_081568.1:45612335-45741216 GCF_022355385.1 Mustela nigripes | reverse complement strand
GGGGGGCTGAGATCAGCCTCATGAATAAAACATTTCCAGCAGCTTCTAGATCGGAGGAGAGAGGGGTTCAGGAATAGCCTGCGCCGTGTATTTACCCCCTAATTCTTCAGTGTCTATTCTTGTTCATTTCTCAAAACGAGGAGCTATGGCAGAGAGCCATTCTGAGTTGGGAAGCTAGGAAGTCCACTCGGGAATCCGAGGCGTTAGACGACTGAGAGGAGAGGGAAGACGGCGTGGATAATGGGAAACTGGCAACAAACAGAGAGAGGGAGGAAACAAAAACTATTTGAAAAATATGGAGTCGGTCCATTTGGCTGCAGGAGAAAGTTGTTCCTTCTGGTCATCGTTATTAGCCACTACTTACTGAGCACTTATCATGTGCCAGGCTCTATGCTCAGCACTTTTTAAGTCAATTACCTCACTGACTCTTCACAGAAATCCTGTATCATCATCATCATCATCTTCCTTTTACATGGGAGGAGACGGTGGTTTAAAAAGTTGAAGACATTTGCTCAAGGTCATGCAGCTGGTAAGAAAAGGGGCCAGGATCTGTACCCCAATGTTCATAGCAGCAATGGCCACGGTCGCCAAACTGTGGAAAGAACCAAGACGCCCTTCAATGGACGAATGGATAAGGAAGATGTGGTCCATATACACTATGGAGTATTATGCCTCCATCAGAAAGGATGAATACCCAACTTTGGTATCAACATGGACGGGACTGGAAGAGATTATGCTGAGTGACATAAGTCCAGCAGAGAGAGTCAATTATCATATGGTTTCACTTATTTGTGCAGCATAAGACATAACACAAAGGACATGGGGAGATGGAGAGGAGAAGGGAGTTGAGGGAAATTGGAGGAGGAGATGAATCATGAGAGACTATGGACTCTGAAAAACAATCTGAGGGTTTTGAAGGGATGGGGGGTGGAACGTTGGGTGAGCCTGGTAGTGGGTATTGCATGGAGCACTGGGTGTGGTGCATAAACAATGAATTCTGGAACACTGTCAAGAAATTTAAAAAAAAAAGAAGAGGAAGAGAAAAGGGGCCAGAACTCCAACCCAGGCCTGTCCGATTCTGAAGCACATGCTAGAAGTACAGCGATACATCACCTATAAATCTGTGGGAGAGGCCAGGGCAGGGCTGGAAAGGAAGATGTCCCTTCCTGGGGCAGGTTCCAAGAAACTCTGAGCAGGCAGAGAGGCAGAGGGAGGGACAGGAGGTAGATCCCCGACACTACCCCAGGTCCCGAGGACTGAGAGTATAGTATCTACGTTACAACAGCCTCTCCTACTGGTACTACCCAATTCAGACCACTCCTGGGTACCACACTCAGTTCTGAAAATGACATTTTCCAAGAAATACTGACTAATCAATGCATAAGCCCAAGGGAATCACTTGACTATGAAGAGATTCAAAAGCCACCCTTGTATGGCCAGGTGTGGTCCCTAAAAATCTCCCATGTGCAATCCTTCATGCTCTTTCCCCTTCCACAGGGACCACAGAGGTCATTTGTCATAGAACGCAGACCCACAAGACAGAAGAAGCTGGATCTCTGAATTACTGCTTGGGGACAAGCCCCCCACTCATCAAAAACACTGAATTAAACTTCATGTGAGCAAGAAATAAACTTGTATTTAAAAAGGCTTTTTGTTTGTTTGTTTGTTTGTTTTTAAAGATATTCTTGCCAAAGCAATTGGAACCATTTGCCTTAAGAAAACTCAGAGGTAGAGGGTCATGATGATACCCAACCTCAAATATCTGATGGGCCCCCACAAATTAAAAGATTTCTTGATGTTACTCCAAGGGAAAGAACTAAGACCAGGGCTAGCATCTGTAAGGAGACGGATCACAACGAAGGATAAGGATAAAAATTCCTAAGAATCAGAGATGTTCAAAGATCAGGCTCCTACCCACACCCTCTGTCCTCTCCTTCCACCACATTCCACTTGGCTACCCACTCTTCCTTCTGATCCATGAGCATCATGGGTTCTTTCTTGCCTCGGAGCCAATACGCTTTAGATCCCTCTGCCTCAAACACTCTCCCTGACTCTTCGCAGGCCTTATTCATATATTCAACAACAGTGCATTGTGTCATACCTGCTCCATGCCAGGCACTGTTCTGGGTGCTTGGGAAACAAACCAGTGAACAAAACAGACCAAAAAAACATTACTCTTGAACTTCAAATTTAGCCAGAGATAAACACTGTAAAGAATGAACTTAATAGGGGTGCCTGTGTGGCTTAGTGGGTTAAGCCTTGTCCTTCGGCTCAGGTCATGATCTTGATCCTGGGATCAAGCCCTGCATCGGGCTCTCTGCTGAGCAGGGAGCCTGCTTCCTCCTCTCTCTCTGCCTGCCTCTCTGCCTAGTTGTGATCTCTCTCTCTCTCTGTGCCAAATAAATAAATAAAATCTTAAAAAAAAAAAAAAAAAAGAATGAACATAATAAACGAGTAAGCATTCCAGAATAAAACGAAAGTTGTAGCAAAGAAAGGAGGAGTGGAGTTTTGGGATAAGAGGCAAGTGGTGGTAATGGACAAGTTGCCATTTTAAGGAGGGAGGGCATGGTGAGAGTAGGCCTCATTGAGAAGTTGATGGTGAGCCAACAGTTGAAGGAGGTGAGAAAATTAGTCAAAGAATACCTGGGGTGGGTGGGGAGCATTCTGTGCAGAGTGAAGGCCTTGAGGTAGAAGCATCTCCACTATGTTCCAAGAACAGCAAGGAGGGGTACAGTGAGCAAGGGTGCTATAGTCAGGGAAGGCATGAGAGAGGCATCAGGGGCAACTGGGGCTTCAAACATCACCTCCTCAGGGAGCCCTTTATGAATCCCCAAATCTATACTATGTTTCCCTTCATGCATCCCATTATTTTCTCTTTCATGACATTATGTTCACTTGCCAGGGCTGCCACAACAAAGCAACCCAAACAGATCACCTCACACTTCTGGAGACTGGAAGGCCAAGATGGAGGGGCCAGCAGGGTTGGTCTCTTGTGGCGGCTATGAGGGAAAGACATGTTCTGGTCTCTCTCCTCGGCTTGGAGATGGTCTTCTCCACTTTGTCTCTTCACGCCCTCATCCTTCTGTGCCCATCTCTGTGTCCACATTTCCCCTTTGTATAAGGCCATCAGTCATACTGGAGGAGGGTGCCCCCCAATGAGCTCACTTTAACTTGTTTACCTCTGTAAAGACCCTACCTCCAAATAAAGTCACATTCTGTGGTCCTTGGGACAGGAGGTTAGAACTTCGAAAGATGAATTTGGGGGATGACAATTCAACCCACAGTAGACACTGTAAGTTATATTTATTTACCCATGCGAGGAATTGTTGAGCACCTGTAATCCCCACTGGACTTTTGGTGCCCCCAGAGGAGGGACAAAGTCAATGTCAGTCATCTCACTGCCCTAGCGTCTAGTGCAGGGCCTAGCAGGGGTTCAATGGTGATTCGGTGCTTAATTAATATTTGTTGATGATATGAGAGGCTGTTAGAATAAGTTCCTCCAGAGCCAGTGGCTGCCTGACCCTGGAGCCATTGGGACAGAAGGTTGGTGGTCGTTTGGGGGTGATTCAGCCATCCCAGGACATGGGTTATCCACCCATCCTTTCCCACACTGAGAGCAGTAATTCCCTTGTATTCCTGAACTAAATTCCTTAACTCCTTTTGTTCTGCTGCATAAGAGGCCACCGAGCAAGTTCCTCTTGTCCTTCAGTTTTTCCTCTTGTCCTTCAGTTTTGCCTAGTTCTTTCTTTCCATTTATAATCCTCTTCCCCCAGGGCTACCCCTCGAGGCTGTGCTGTGTTCTGTTGACAAATTAGAAGTCCTGCTGGGTTTCCAGCTTGGTACTGCCTACTGGCCCTTTGAAAGAACAACCAGGTCATCACTCCTGGAGTTCTAATGAAGTCGGGTTTGCAGGCTCTCTTGTCTCCCCCACTCTCTTAAAATCACCATGTATGGAAGTAAAAACCTCTGGATAGAGACCAATGACACATCAAAAGTTTCACTTGGAAAAACACACACAGAAAACTGGCAAAGAAAACAAAGGTATAGTGTAGGCTTTGGTCTTCATTCTTTGTCCCCATGCTGACCTGTGGTGGAATTTCAGAGATGTTATTTAACTTGTCTGGGCTTTAGTCTCCTCATCTATAAAGTGAAGATAGTAACTAATGGGTTCATAGCATAATGGCCTAGGGATATCCATACATACTGAAGGTTTATAAGCATTCTCCTAATGTGAAATGTTTTATTATATGATGATGAATTTGAATGGCTGGGAAGCATTTTATTACGTGTATTGTGAGATAATAGAAAATATATACATTGGTCTCTGTTTCCAGTTCCTGATGCAGCACTCCCCAAAACCTTGTCATTTCCTAAGTGATAAGAGTATTAGGAGCATCATTTGTTCTAATGAGGCTACTCTGGTGAGCTCTTAGATGGGAGCTGGTCCCCAAAAAGATCAAGCCATGATTAAAAGCTTGGGATCTTCAGCCCACCACATCCCCAACAATTCTCTAGAGCAGAGAGACTGGAAATCAATCATGCCTACATGAGGAAATCCCAACAGTGTGAGGTTCACAGAGCTGCCACAGTGGCAAACACACCCACACCGGGAAGGTGATTTACCCCAGCCCCTTGGGGACAGAAGCTCTTGCACTCAGGACTTTCCCACATCTCACCCTATGTATATCTTCATCTGTATCCTTTATCATGCCCTCTAATAAACCGGTAACCATAAGTCTCTCCCTGAGCTCTATTCTAATTCTTTCTAGCTACATGACCTTGAGCAAGCTTATTTACTCTCTGAGCCTCAGTTTTGGTAAATTGGGAATAAGAATCCCACCCCCCAGCATCCCGATACAGATAAAGAAGATAATTCACACAAGGCTCTTTGAAATAGGCATGCAGCAAGTGTTAGCTAATTATAGCAGATATAGTGCTGCTAAAAATTACTTGAAAAGTCTTTCCAAAATGACCCAACACACTAGACAAACTCTGGTTCTGAATGACCTTGTTCCCAGAGTTTTGCTCAGAGTTGAGACTTGGACAGTTGATATGATGAAGTTCAGGATGAAACTGGACCACTCCAGCAAAAGTCCTGCCAATTTCTGTGGTGTTCCCTTATCGAGAATTAGACCCCATCGAGGGTGAAGAAGGAGAAAAGGTCAAAGAACCCATAAAGAGATATGTTGATAAATCAGGGGAGAGAATTTGGCATGCCCAGCAGACATTTGCAAGCAAAATAGACTTCCAAATCTCTTTGGAAAACTTCTGAAAGGAAGACGGGGTTGGCCTTGAAGTCAAGGTAAGATTTGGGTGGGAGAGGGAGGCAGAGCCAGGTGTGCCTGAAAAGGAGGGACCTGTGGCTGAAGCAAAGAGTGTGTGCCAGGGAGCAGTGAGCAGAAATTTCCTTCCCTTCCGTTCCTTGCCTGTTCTACCTTCCTCTTCCCTTCCCAAAATAACCCAGCCCTTTGGCTAAGCTATCAGGATGTTCCAAGTTGGTTCTGCTTGCAGTGTTTCCCCAGCTAGCTAATTAAACATAGCACATTTAATTGAATCATAGTGAAGCCCATAGCTGATGTCTCTACACCCAGAGGGGAAAAGGTGGATTGTGATGAAAACCAACAGAGTTTTACGGGTGCTCGCTAGAGCTGTGTAGATATTTTCAAACCTCAGCATAAAAAGCATGATATTTGAGGCAGTTATCATGTATAGATTAGAGTAATCTCCCAAACAAGGGAAGAGAAGATATCCCTTTTATACAACAACAGTTCAGTAAATTTTGTTTAGCTTGCATAGGATACAGTTAATTATAGTAATTTATCAAAGTGGCACAAGGTGGTATTCACACACACAAAGAGTATTTTCCCACAGTTGAAAATCCTTAGTTTTATATAAGCTGGAGCTAGTACTAATTGAATTTTCACTTGGGTAGATAAAATCTTTAACAACTCCGAAATAACTAAATGCTCTTTGCTCAATGATGTGGATCAAGATGATTTACAACACCTTTCACACAATCATGCTAATTTTGCTTTCATATGATTAATTAAAACAATATGTTCATTCTTCCTAAAGTGGAATTAGGGCACCCAAGGAGTTGGCTTTTATTACCAACTTCCCTATCCAGCAATAAAAGCAATTTTCCCACATTGTCGTCAAGAAAGTGCTAAGTACACGGGGCCTGGTGGAAAGTCTTTGTCAAGTTCAACATTGGTCTTTGGAAGGCAACAGAGATAGTCAGATGGGCAGATAGCAGTTTCTAGGACTTCAGAGTTGGAAAGGGCTTTAAAGGTAATCTCATGAAAACCCCCATGTCACAGATGAGAAGACTGAGGTGGCAAACATGCTGTCCCAGCTGATAAGGCTCCATTTGGGGCAGGACTAATATCAGCATCCAGCTACCCTGATATGTAACCCAGTCTTCTGGAGAAAGAGAACTGGACCAGGAGTCAGCAAACCCAGATTTAAGATCCAGTTCTTCTGCTGACTCACTGTAAGACCTTATAAGCACTGAGTCTCTCTCTCACTTTCCTCTTCTGTAGCATTGGGATGACAGTACTTATATCTTCAGTCTTCTAAGAAAAGAGGGCCAAGAGATACATGAAGTTTATGTGAGCCACTCTTCCATCCCGAACCCCCATCTGCTCCTGAATTTGCCAGACCACTCTGCTTCAATGTATTACTACCCTCCACCCCCTAGGTTCCTCAAAAGTGTCCAGCCTTCTTGTTTTTTCCTGCTGGATGAAGCTGAAGACTAGGAGACAGAGGCCCCCACAACTAATTAGTGGCAGAGTTGGTTTGGAGCCCATCACTGCCATCTCTGGCTGCTGCCTCCTCCCTGGGCCCATTCCTCAGACCCCTGCCCTCTGGCATGAGTGACAGTGGATGGCAACTCTCTTGGGTAGTGATCCCTGATCCTGAGAGATCGCTGCTCTACCGAGTTCCCTTGGTTTATCTAGCCAGTCCCACATAGGGGACCCTTTTTCAGAGGGATTTCTGGTAGCAGATTCAAATTCTTACACAGTTAAAGAAAGAAAAGACTTTAACCACCTTCATGTTACAGATGGGAAAATTGAGGCCCAGAAGAAAAGGAAAGATGGCACTGTTTACTGAGCAGATCCGATGTGCCAGACGTCTCTTAGGATGCTTTCTCAGGTCACTACATTGTCTGCCAAGGGCAGAAAGGACGTATGACTTGTCCAAGGTCACCTGGCTGCTAAGGGCTTAATCCAGATTCACTCAGGACTGCTCTGTTTTCCACGCACACGCCAGTCCTCTCCCAGGCTTTCTCCTTACCATTTACGGAGCATGAGTGTCCAGTGTGAACAAAGTGTTTTACATGGACTAATTCATTGTATACTTTCAACAACCCTCAATGGCTGTTGGGGGGAATGGGAGTACTATTATACCCCTTACTTTGGAGATAAGGAAAGGGAAGCAAAGAGGTGAAGTCTCCTGCCTGAACTCACATGACCAGTGAAGCCAAAGGCTGAGATTCAAATCCAGGCATGGTGTCCAAAACCTCTGTACTCGACGGCCACCTCCTATACACCGACTCTCCTTAAACATCTGTTAGGTCTGCAAGGTCTTTGGACCCTAATGGAGCAATGCTCACTATACAAGCATAAAATAAAGTCAGTTAGGAGGTACCAACTACAGGTGTCACAAGACTTCAAACTGATAGCACAAAGACTTCAAATGGACCTTCAAGAGTTCTTGCTTCCCTCCAACGGTCACTGGCTCTGGCTCTGCAGATGCCATTAGCATAATGACAACTGTGCTAGCAGCCTCAGCCCCCAGGCTGCAGTGCCTGTGAGACTGGCTGCCTCCCACGGCTTCCCCTCTGCTTCATGCTCCATTGGAGAGGGCAGACAGCTGTGTTCATCTACTGCAGAAGTCTTAAAAACCACTTAGCAGCTGCCGCCCTTGTCCTGTGGCCAGTTCAACAGAAAGACCCTTGGGTTTCTCCGAGCTGGCCTGACATTCAAAAGGAGGGAAAGCAATAGAATAAAAACCATGGATGATGTGGGGTGATAGAGGAGAAAAAATTGGGGGTCTTAGGCAGTTGAAAACATTACTTCATTCATTATGCTTATTATCACCATTTTTCACCTTCCCAACCTTGGTACTTCTAAGCAAAGATTCTAGAATTATACCAAATAATCAAATGTTCCTTCTAGAATTTAAAAATGAAAAAACTAAAACAAAAACAAAATTACAAGGATTTGCATTTCACTTCTGCAAAAAAGAAGGAATTATACATACTTCTGCAAAACAGCCACAAATGATTTTGTCATCCTTTGAAGATAACGTGAGATAGAGAAAGAAAAAATAGGAAACACTTTTTATAAACCTTGATACTAAGACTCATGCTTGGAGCATGTGGGTGGCTCAGACAGTTAAGGGTCTGACTCTTGATTTTTGGCTCAGGTTATGATCTCAGGGTTGTGAGATCAAGTCCCGAGTCAGACTCCGAGCTTGGCATGGAGTCTGCTTGAGATTGACTCTCTCCCTCTCCCTCTGCCCCTCACCCCCACACACTCATGTGCTCTCTCTGTCTCTAAAATAAATAAATCTTTAAAAATAAAAAGACTCAAGCTCATGGAGAAATGTGAAAACTGTGAGCTTGGAAGTTGGGCTCCCTGAGTCTTATTCTTGTCCTACCACTTACAAACTGTGTGTTCTTGAGCAAGTGACCCGTCTTGCCCAGCTTTACTCTCTTCCTCTGTAAAGTGGGGAGGATACTAGTAAGCCAACTGATGTCATGTGATTGTTATCAGGGTTAAATCAGATTACGTATGTCAAGGTTTCAAACATGTGTTGGTTATTGGCACAAGATTATTTTTGTCAACAAATACAATATTTATTATATTAATGAGAATTCTACTGGAAGGGACAGAAACCAGCTGAAATTAGTTTAAATAAAAAGGAAAGGAAATGTATCGAGTGACGCATCTAGAGGCACACAGGTGGTTCTGGCCCCAGGCTAGTCAGGATCCGGGAACTCAAACAGCTTTAGAATCACCCTCTGATCAACACTCTGGATTTCATGTCAGCTTCGGTCTATGAGTTGTCTTCATTGTCTCAGACTCCTCAGGGATCAATTTCTACAGCTTATGACACAGGGGCAGGACAGAGCTACCACTTCCACCTTCAACCCAAGAAATTCCAGGGAAGTTATATGCCTTTTCCAGTGGCTCGGGAAGTGGAGACTATAATCTATAGTCTCCCCTATCTATAATATAAGCACAATTATTATATTATTATAATCTTCAATCTACTCCATCTGAACCACATGGAGCACCAGAGAAGTTTTCCAAAGGAAGACAGCTTCACTCCACTGGGCTGAACTAGAACAAGAGATGTTCATTACATCTGTTATTATTATGTGACCTAGCTTGCCATGAACAAAGTCCCTTTAAAGAGTATACACTACTGGGGTGCCTGGGTGGCTCAGTGGTTAAACCGCTGCCTTCGGCCCAGGTCATGATCTTGGGGTCCTGGGATCGAGCCCCGCATCGGGCTCTCTGCTCAGCAGGGAGCCTGCTTCCTCCTCTCTCTCTGCCTGCTTGTGATCTCTCTCTGTCAAATAAATAAATAAAATATTAAAAAAAAAGTATACACTACCGATGCCTATCTACAGTGTTCCATATATACACGTTATCCAAAAATAGTAGAGTATAGATTTTGCAAACAGAGATTAAGCTTATCTTTCTTCCATCCTCCACAGTGCCCAGCACAGAACAGGCTCTCTAAGAAGTATTTGGGGGGTGACTAATAACTCAGCTCTGGAATCAAATTACATACTGTACTATTTGGAATGAATTAGATTATGCTTCAGTTAAAAAACACCCCCCTCCCACCTTAGTGACTTAGCATAAGCTGGTTCCTCATTCAAAGTCTACTGTAACACAGGTGACTGTCCAGGGCAACTGTCCTAAGAAGATGCTCAGAGACCCAAGTTGACAGAGTCCCCACTGTCTGGCAGTGTACCCTTAGAAACACTGGGACTCCTCAATCAACATGGAGAAGACAGAGATCTGGTCGTGAGCTTGACAGGGGAGGGGATCTCTTAATGACAATGTAGCCCTTCCCTCCAGAAGTGGCCCATGTCATTCTGCCCACAGCCCACTGGCCAGACCCAGTCACCAGACCCACATACTCCAAAGAATTGGAGATGTCATCTTCCACATGCTTGGAAGGAGAAGAGAATCAGGTATGTGTGACTTCTAGCCATCTCTACCCAAATCAATGAAACTAAAACCATATTCTACAAAAATGATACCCAAAATTTAAATATTAAGAAGGTCTCAAGAAAAGAATATAGCCTAGGACCTATTAATAGGGCTTTCCTACTACTTCATCACAGACCACCGTCCCCACATTTCTGACTAAACCCATATTACAACCCAGCAGAGATGAATTCCATTTGAAAGTTCAAAGTTTATTTATTTTGCATGCTCCACTATCAGACAGAAATGACCTTCAAAATCCAACTGAGCATACAATCTTACTAGAGGCAATTGACAGTTCTTTGCAAAAGCCTTTAAAAACAAAAACAAAAAAAAAAAAAAAATGCATACTCTTTGACCCTGTAATTCCACTTCTGTGGTTTAACCTTAGGAAATAAGCAAGGAGGTGCACACGGATTTCACTACAAGGATGTTCCTTGCAGCCCATTTTTAACAAGAAAAAGTAAGAATTGACCTAAATGCCAGCAACAATGTATTGGTTAAATAAATTCGAGTGTGTCCTCACATCAGAATAATGGGCATCCATTAATAACTACACCATGGAGGTATATTTATTAATATAAAAAGAGGTTTGTGGCACATAAATTGGGGGTGGGGGGAAGCAGGCTATAAAATGGTACATATACCACATGTGCCTGGGAAAGGTTCTAGAAGAAAACATATCAAGGAATTAATAATGTTTGCTCCTGTGTGGGTGGGATTATGGGTGTGTTTATTTTCTTTTTTGATAGACTATTATTTTCTGCTCGTACAAGTAATGCTGTTGAAATAAGAAAAACAAGGTAGTTTAAATTATAAATAAATAATATGCTTGGGCATATCACACACCCACTGCTCCTAATGGTACTTTTATCTTGGAAACTGACTGCAGGCGATTAGGTTCTTTCTAGTCTTTACTGCTACAGTCACTCCCCATGACAATAATAGCAAGAGAATTTGGGAGAGACAGCACTTCTCAGTTTATAAGCCCTTTCATTTTCACAATCACCCCTACTGGTGTAGAGGGAGGGACTACAGGCCTTTCTGTCCCCATTTGACAATTAAGACTCAAGGCCATTACGGGACTTGCCCAAGAGGAGAGACTACACCAGAATCCAAGACTGTTCCAGCCACTGCCCTGTTCAACTCCACAGAACGTCAATGGATTCTAGCGGAGCCTTTCACTTAGCAAATACTGTGAAAAGCGCCCCCTGGAGTTGTGCAGCATCCAGTCCTGCTCAAAACCTTACTGGATGGCCAAAGGTCTTCCTACAACGAATTAGCCAGCCTGTGTCAATGATGGATTACAGGTAAGTAAGCAAATCTGCACTCTACAGACATTTATTGAACACACCCTAGGTTCACATTGTTGCAGTACCTGAAGTTATTAAGTTTGGCCTTTATCCTTAAGGCAGTGAAGAGATATTTGAGGGTGCTGAGTAACAGAATGATGTAATCAGAGCTATATCTGGGAAGAAAAATTTGGGTAGAAATAAGAGTCAGTGGAGGTGAGCAAGACCAGAGGAAGCAGGGAGACCAATGTGTTAGGAGGCCATTACAATCATCTAGATACAAAAAATAAATACCTAAACTAAGGCAGAACCATATGCTATCTTAGTGATTTACATAAAGATCCCTTTCAATTTCAAACTAAGCCAATGACATAGGTACTATTTTTATCCCCATTTCTGAGGTTAGGGTTCAGAAGAGTTAGGTCACCTGAACAAAGTTGCCCAGCAACCATGTGTCAAGGATTCCAACTCAAGCCCATGTCACTACAAATCTCATCACTGAGCCATTACGCTAAAAATAAGAAAAAGATGGGGCATCTGGGTGGCTCAGTGGGTTAAGTGTCCGTCCTGGGATGGAGCCCCACCTCAGGCTCCCTATTCAGCAGAAATCCTGCTTCTCCCTCTCCCTCTGCCTGCTGCTCCCCCTGCTTGTATGCTCGCTCGCTCTCTCTCTCTCTCTCTCTCAAATAAATAAATAAATAATCTTTAAAATAAATAAATAAAATGTAAAAATGAGTAAAAGAAAGTGGACGGTTTGTCAACTTAACACAGACTGCTATATGAATAGGATATTGAGTAAAAACCTTATGGCAGGGGCACCTGGGTGGCTCAGTGGGTTAAAGCCTCTGCCTTCAGCTCAGGTCATGATCCCAGGGTCCTGGGATCGAGCCCCACGTCAGGCTCTCTGCTCCACAGGGAACCTGCTTTCTCCCCTCTCTCTGCCTGCCCCTCTGCCTGCTTGTGATTTCTCTCTCTCTGTCAGATAAATAAAATCTTTAAAAAAAAAAAAAAAAAACTTATGGTAACCACAAGTGAAAAACCTGTAATAGATATGTAAAAAATAAAGATAAAGGAACTTCAAGAATATGACTAAAGAAAGCCATCAAACGATAAAGAAGAGGACAAACAACAAAAAGAACAGGGAAGAGCTACAAAAACAAACATAAAACAAGTAAAAAAAAAAAAACACAGTAAGTACACACTTGTCAATAATTACTTTGAATTTAAATGGACTAAACACTCCAATTAAAAGGCAGAGGGTGACAGAATGGATAAAAAAGCAAGACCCGGGGCGCCTGGGTGGCTCAGTGGGCTAAAGCCTCTGCCTTCAGCTCGGGTCATGAGCTCAGCAGGGAGCCTGCTTCCTCCTCTCTCTCTGCCTGCCTCTCTGCTTACTTGTGGTCTCTGTCTGTCAAATAAATAAATAAAATCTTTAAAAAATAATAAAATTTTAAAAAGCAAGACCCATCTATATGTTGCCTATATAAAACTCATTCCAGACCTAAAGATACATGTAGATTGAAAGTGAAGGGACAGCAAAAGCATTCCTCTTGCAAATGAAAGTGAAAAGAAAGCCAGGGTAGCAACACTTGTAACAGACAAAACAGACCTTAAAACCAAGAAGAAGGAGAGACAAAGAAGAACACTATGTAATCATAAAGAGAGCACTCCAACACAAAGATACAACAATTGTAAATATTTATACACCCAACATGGGAGCACCCAAATATATGAAGCAACTATTCACAAACATAAAGGAAGAAATCAATAGGGATACAATAATAGTAGGGGACTTCAACACCCTACTTATATCACTGGATAGATCATTAAGAGAAAATCCACAAGGAAACAGTGGCTTTGAATGACACATTGGACTAGATAAATCTAACAGATATACTTAGAACATTCCATCCCAAAACAGCAGAGGACATGTTCTTTTCAAGGGCACACGGAACATTCTCTGAAATAGATCACATGGCAGGCCACAAAAGGAGTCTCAAAAAAATCAAAAACATTGAAATTTTATCATGCATCTTTCCTAACCACAACACTACAAAACTAGAAATCAACCACAAGAAAACATCTGGAAAGAGCACAAACATATGGAGGCTCCAAGCCTCTCTCCATCATCCACCTCGATATCCCATGGCAGTCCCCATTTCTGGAAGTGAACCTTTTGTCTCCCCCTGTCACCGTCATCACCCATTTAGCTATCACCTTCTTTTATTTGTGTATTTTAAATATCTATTTATTTATTTTATTTTTAAGACCCTAGTAGAGTTAACATACAGTGTTATATTAATTTCAGGGGCATAATATAATAATTCCACAATTCTGTGCATGACTCAGGGCTCATCATGATAAGTGTACTCTTAATCCCCTTCACCCACTTAACCCATCTCCCCCATCCCCTCTGGGAACCATCAGTTTGTTCTCTGTAGTTAAGAGTCTAGCCTTTGGGGGCGCCTGGGTGGTTCAGTGGGTTAAGCCACTGCTTCGGCTCAGGTCATGATCCCAGAGTCCTGGGATCAGGCCCCACATCGGGTTCTCTGCTCAGCAGGGAGCCTG
Organism: Mustela nigripes; assembly: GCF_022355385.1. Lineage (NCBI taxonomy): Eukaryota > Metazoa > Chordata > Mammalia > Carnivora > Mustelidae > Mustela > Mustela nigripes. The sequence goes on along the minus strand of NC_081568.1, from coordinate 45,727,124 downwards.
CTTCCCTCTCTCTCTCTGCCTGTCTCTCTGTCTACTTGTGATCTCTCTCTGTCAAATAAATAAACAAAATCTTTAAAAAAAAAAAAAAAAGAGTCTAGCCTTGGGTTGGAGTTTTCTTGTCTCTTTTTTTCTTTGTTTCTTAAATTCCACAAATGAGTGAAATCATATGGTATCTGTGTTTCTCAGACCTGTTTCACTTAGGATTATATTCTCTAGAACTATCCATATTGTTGCAAATGGCAAGATTTCATTTTTTATGGCTGAGTAATATTCCTTTGTGTGTGTATGTGTGTGTGCACATGGGCACACGTGTGCTATAACTTCTTTATCCGTTAGTCTATTGGTGGACACTTAGGTTAATTAGGGACAGTAGACCCAATCCTGAGGAAATCAAGGCATGATCGGTCAGCACTTGGTGGGTGGAGGTGAGTGGAGAGCAATCTTAATCAAAGCGAAATGTAGAAATAATAAATCATAGTTTGATGAATGTTAAAGAAATCTAAGACTTCAGTGTTGGAAGAAGCCAGGACATTGATTATGACTGGGCACCACGTGCCAGGTGAACAAGACCACTGACTGTCCTTTCTGGTCCCTCTTGCTTGTGTGGGGGCAGAGGACGTGGTCCATCCAGTGAATGGTGAGAGCACGCAACACCTGTCACTTCTAGGCCACATGACTGCCAGTGAGAGAACCACAGCCCCGCCTCCCCCCATCCAGAGAGCTCTCCTCTGTCACTTCCATCACGGCAATCTGCAGCAATGGAAACTGGCTGCTCCCTCTCCCCAAGTCCCAGAGCAAGGAGACATGGAAAGGAGCTCTTGCTGACCCACAGTGAACCTGTGGCACAGATGAGAAGGAAATCTGGATGGCACAAAGCCTTCACTGGGACCTGGATAGGGAAACTGAGGACCCCAAAGGAAAGAAATCCACCCAGCATCGTAGAGCTGGCTACCCAGAAGCACGAAGGCAAGATTCCCAGACCCCCGACCCCCCGTGTCCCATCAGTGCTCTTCTCCTTTAGACCTCACTAAGCACGTCACATGTTTTGCAGGTCGCTGACCCCTTCTAACCGGAAGCATAGTCTGCTTCTATAAATTAAGGCAAAGTCTGAATTAAACTCATCGTTGCCTAATTTTTACAGATTGTCTCCTAGTGCCCCAGACTCAGAACTCTGTTTTCTTGGGAGATGGAGGAAGACATCCAGGGGGTCTGGAGGGGTGGGGGAATGAAACCTGTTCTGTTATTTATAGAATCGAGGCTAATTTAATTAACTTTGGCAGAAAGTGCTCAATTTCGCAGACAGTTGCCACCCATTTCTCCTGCAGACTGGATTTCCTCATAGTAACTGACTCCGCTCCATCTTCCCCTTTGATGTATGATGCTATAAAACAGGGAGTGAGCAAGTCACCTTCGAAGAGGCCTTTTGTCATTGCAATAACTAGAAGTAATTTATGAGCACCTGGAATTTGGGTTCTCTGTCTCTGACTCGGCAACAGACTGAAATCACAATCTGGATGCTGGCAGCCAATCAGAAGGTCAAAGTGACTCTGAGATGTATCAGCCTTCTAGAATCTAGGGTAAGGAAACTGCAATGCCCACACGCAGCAATGAAATCATCAGCAAAGAGTTTAGACTCCAGCTGCCTTTGGGGTATTTGGGGTATCCTGGGATACCTTCCCCTATCCAGATCACCATCTACGTCCCTGCCATCCATCAAGACCCTGTTTAATTCCTGCCTCTTCTAGGAAGCCCTCCCTGACTACCCTAACCCAGACATGTACTATATACTCTGACTGCACAATTATACTGGCACCTGTCACTCTCTTGTTCAGTGCATGCTCTTTATGCATGTAGGTCTAGACTCTACAGATCATCGTTCTTCCTGTAAACATAGGTTTCATCTCCCATGCCATTGACCAGTTAGTAATGGCTGCCTCAAGTACTGTAGGGAGAATCTGAAGCTGCATCTAGGCTCGGTGGTCAAAGTGTAAAGATTGACTGGCAAAGTCAGCAATGGGCATCAGCTGAAAAAGGAAAAGGTACGCCCTATGTTTGCCCTCGGTGGTGTATATAATAAATTGTTTAAAGATCAGGTCCAGGGGCACCTGGGTAGCTCAGTGGGTTAAGCCTCTGCCTCCGGCTCAGGTCATGATCCCAGGGTCCTGGGATACAGCCCCACATCAGCTCTCCACTCAGCAAGGAGCCTGCTTCCCCCTCCCCCTCTGCCTGCCACTCTGCCTATTTGTGATCTCTCTCTCTGTGTCAAATAATTAAATAAAATCTTTAAAAAAATAAAATAAAATAAAGGTCAGGTCCATAATGTACACTTACTAATATTCCCAGGGACATTTGCATAGGTACACAATGCATGCCCCAAATTATTTGATGAATAAATATTTCCCATTTTAACAATGACCTAACTCCAATGCATTAATCATATGTGTTCTAATTATCATTCTTTCAAACAGTCCTTAACACACATATGTGGAGACCAGACTCCCCTCAGAAATTCTTGCAAAGCTAGATTTTCAATGAGGGATGGCTTTTGACAGATCAGCCCCCTAACATTTCTGAATCTGAAAATACTAATACATTTCAAACTCCTAGCCTCTGTACAGTAATTAATGATTTTCAAAATTTTGTATCTTGTTCCTCGTTTGATCACATGAGTTTCATGAGATAAAATGTTACTTCTATCCTATAGCATTGCAACAGCTCGTTTAGTAGCATAGTGATTAGTCAGGACCAGAAAAGGTAACCCAGCAAACATTAACCAACCCCCCACAAAGTAAAATAAGCATTTAAGATATAGGCTGGTGTTTCCTACAGTGTTTCTTCCCCACATGGTTTTTTGTGGTCAGCTAAATTTGGAAAACACAACCGGTTTCCCTACAGTAGGATTCCTCAGAGCTGCTACTATTAATGCACTTGGCAAATTGCAGAGAGGACCCTCGACAAGAAATATTTTCTACCTCTTTGACTCTAGAACCCCTTGAATGAAAGCATCCAAGTCCTACAAAACCTTTTAGAGAAATGCTTGCCTGGGGTCATCAAACTCCTCTCCTCGGATTTACGTAAAGTTATCAGCCAGGGCACTGAAAGGAAGCCGAGTAGTTAAGAGCTCAGGATCTAGAATGCCTCTGGGTTCAAGTTCTGGCTCAAGCACTTACTGGCCATGACTCTGGAGGAGTCACTGAGTGCCCAGCCCCACTTCTGTGCCTGAACATGCAGATTCTAACAGGGAACTTGGGAAGATTGAGTGAAAGGAGGCAGCAGAGTACCTCCCTCATCCACGCACTCAGTAAAGGGTCGCTGGCAGTACCGCCAATGAGAAGGAAGGTCCGAATGGAAATCTATGTAAAAACGGGACAAAATGTCACAGGTCAGGCTGCACTGGAAGCTGATTCCAAAATGGAATCTGGAGCACAGGAGGTTTATGGAGGAGCGCTCCTGAGGATGACATCAGTGGAAGGGAAGGGAGGAAGGATTGAAGGGACATGGAACCATGAGGCAGCCAACCCCAGGGGGAGAGATGCGGCGCTAAAATGACCCTTCAGGACTGTCCCCAGCTGGGCTGAGAAGGCTGGGCCTTTATAACCCCATACGGATCAATCGCTAGATGTGGGTCACCCCAGGAAGGCCTCAGCTTGGGCACCATGACTCTCTGCAACTCAGACAGTCCTACTAGGGGCCACCAGCAGCTGGGACAAGTCCTCCACCTCCTCAGAGGGGGTCTGAGCAGCGCCCGCATTGACCTGCACATAGCACAGTGTCCACCATGCAAAGAAAAAAAAATCCTCAAAAACCGAAACAAAGCAAAAGTTTCCTCTGATCCTCTGGGAAGGAAAAAGGGCAATCTGCAGACATCAACCAAATCTAGTCATTTATTTGCTCATCATTTATTAATGCCTACCATATGCCAGGCCCCAGGGCTTAGGGCTTATGAATCAGGTACTGATTCTAGAGCAATAATAATAATAATGTTTTCTCCTGACTTCTTAAGTCAGGAAAATAAAGACAGGGAAACAGAGAAGGAAGCACTATCACATCACTTGAAGCCAGGATGTATTCTCAGGTGATCAGTCACCTGTCAGCCCGGTATGAAAAGGTGTTAATTTGAATGAAGAAAGGGACACGGCAATTTTTTTCCCCATCGCAATACATCAAGTTGTTCTCCCAGTGACTTCGCGTGCTTGGCAAACTGTGCGCGCTGCACAAAATTGAATTCCCAGGTTTGGGGAAGCCTGGGCAGGCTCAAGGTACACGAGGATTTATTGCTTGAGGTACTTAAAATGCCTCCCACTATATTTGTTGTGACCTTCTCCCCCTGCCCATGGCCCCAAGTTAAACACAGCCTAGGGCTGAGCAAAGGTTAAAAGCACACCAAATCAAGCAAAAGCAGCCCCAAGGAGACAGGTCCCTGCCTGGTGCTGGGATGGGGAAAGTCCTTTGTGTCCCTGGAAGGCTCTCAGCCTTCTTCTCTCCCCTGGGAGCTCCAGTCCTCACTTTTCCCACTGAACGTCTTCTCAAGAGGCCAACAAGATAGTCTGCAACTGTCATTTCACGTTTGCATAGCACGTTACCATTCTGGACCTGTTTCTGGGCCTCACCACCAGCCAAGAGGCAGGAATTGCTAAAATGATCGCGCCTGCTCTAGAAGTGAGGGCACGGAGGCCTCCAGAGGCACAGTGACTTGCCCAAGGTCACAGAGCAAAAATAAGCAGGACATAAGCCAGGCCCTCTCTGCCACAAACCGGCCCCACACACTCTCAGCCAAAGGGGTCAGGCCAGGCCTTGGCAGTGTGCCTTATACTTAGTAGGACGGCTGATCCAGGCCATGCCCTGGGGGGATTACGTGGGAATCCACAGTGAGAATGGCCAGCCTCCCAGACCAGGCTCATGTCTACACTACTGTGCAAATGTATTATCCAAATCAAACCCAGCTGGAGAAGCCAAAGTGGGGTCCCCCCCCCTTTGTATAATTATCGAGCCAAAGCAACAGATCAAAATTTTGAAATAAAATAACAGATTTTTTTTTTAACCTTCACCACTCCAAGTGAATTTGGAAACTGATCATCCTCCAAGCTGGAATATTGTTCTTGTCTGTTAAATTTCTTGTCTGAAAATTTCCCAAGCATAATTTTCAGAATGAGTTCTTGGCATGTATTTATCCTACACGTTCTCTTTCAGTCACGCAAACACCCGCTAAGCACCTGCAGACGGAGAGGTGCTGGGCTAAGTGCTGAGGGCCAGGCTGGCGGATGCCCGACCTCCTCAGTGGGTCTCACGTGTTTGATAGGGCTATTAAACAGCTAAGCGCAATGCAGGATTTAGAAACATTGCTCTTCATAACTCTGCTGGAGGGAGTTTAAAATAGTACAACCTTTATGAAGAGCAATTCTCAAGCAGTAGCTACGGAAATTTTAAATGTGAGTTACTTGGGATCCAGCCGATGCAAAAGTAAAACAAAGCAAACTACGCTAAAACAATAGATACCAATGCAAGGGCAGAAAGTTACAGGTATGAAAATATTCGTTTCAACACTGTTAGTAATAGCCAAAAAAAAAAAAGTTGGAAGAGGAGAAGAAAGGGAAGGGAGAAGGGAAGAGAAGGGGAGAAGAGAAGGTGGATGGTTTTTAAAACTGCAGTGCATTTATACCTTAAAGAGGCAATAAATATGAGGCATCTGTCTGCACTGACTGGAGAAAATGTTTCTAAGTATGCTAAGTGAAAGCAAGCAAGTTGGAAAACAAAGCATGTGCCATACATATGTGTGCTTGAGGATTTGTGGATCTACGGACACAGGCATGTGTGTACATGTAAGTGTGTACGTGTTAAACTCAAAGGAAAACAAAGGAAACATACAGACCAAACCGTTGGGTGGATCTCTCCCAGGATAAGAACAGAGATGGTTTAAGTTGACAAACTTCGGAGCTATTTGCAAAGTAGATAACTTTTGTCATTTTGAAAACCCAAGCTAGCAAAATAAAGAGCACTGGATGCTCTGACTGTGATGAAAAGAGGGCTCCTTCCGACCCCCCAAGGAGAAGGGAATTCCCCTCACTGCCCTGTCATTTCCAGGGGCTTCTCCCACCATCTCCAGCAAGCCCCAGCAAGACCCCACGCATCCTGCGATTTCTAGCCCCACCTAGTGGCAAGCGGGTGCCAGGCAGCCGCCCACACTGGTAGGGAAACACCGTTGTGTAAAAGGAGGGCGATGAGCCGGACTTCACAGCTAAATACCGCACAATGACAAGTGACAAAAGAGGCCCTTGAGAGCCCCACTTACCTCACGGGTCGTTGAGCGCAGCAAATGAGCCAAGTCTGCGTAGAGGCTACGATTCCCAGCCCACACGTTCGTTTGTTCAAGAAACACAATTTCTTTTATTCTTATGACTCGGCTAAACTTCTATTTTGAGTTCTTATGTGCCAAGAGGACGGAAATTTATTTTCAGTCCATACAGTACCTCTGGGCTCCCATGCACACGTTCACCCACTAATAACATGAGGATTACAGGTGGGGTCTCTGGGGGCTAGTGTGCGGGGAGTGGGGTCAGGTCAGCACAGGATTTCTTGAGATGCCCCCGTGGCTTCAAACTGAGCTTCTTCAGGCCCAGCAACCTCCCTTGCCTCTGAGTGGAGCGCTCTGTGCATAACCTGCCCCCCCTCTCCAAAAAACTGGCTGCCCACCCTGCTCTCCTGTGAGCCCAGGGGGCAGGACACAGGACATCTCTCTCCCAGACCCACCGTGCACACTGCTCTTGTCACTTCTCCACACCACAGAACAGCTTTCCAGTCCAGATAGGGCTGTGGGGAGTTGTAAATCCCTCTGTTGATGGGAGCACAGAAAGCCTAAAAGCTCTGCCTCAACCTCCCTGGAGGCGAGGAAACTCAATGTAATGCAGAGTAGAACACGATGCAGAGATGGGAGAAGGAAAAACAGAAGGAGGAAAAGGACGAGGCTAAGTGCCATGGGCAAATGTTGTAGCGCTGTGGCTGGGGGGTTGGTTATTGGCCTATAATTGTCTTGGTTTAGCTCCCCATTGAAGCACTTGCTGGTCAAATAGCGGTCCAACTATTTCACTGTTCTTCAAGGATGATAGCATCCACCTTTGTGGGCCATTGCGGGAATGCAGTGAGATAAAGGGATGCAGATACTGAACGGTATTTTCCTTCCCACTCCACTTACAAATAAAGGCTGAAATTCTACTTTGGCCCACTGCGATTCCATTCAGAGTGCTCCACACACCACCTCTGCCTGAAGGTGGAAAACATCCACTGTCTCAGCTGGAAGCTCACGCTGACATCACTCATTCTTCCTTAAGATAAAAGACAGAGTAGTGTGTCTGCTTCTATAGCTGAGCCTCTAAAAGGAGTTTCCAGGCCAATATCTCTTTAGGAATTATAACTTTTCCCAAGGTTGAGAGAAGCAATTGTTGGGACTTAATGGCAATATCTACTCAAAGGCTCTTGAAGGGTTAATCTCAAAGACTTTACTCAGAAAAGTCTTCACAGGGACATATCCTATGAAGCCTTGAACCAAGGGACAAGCCTCTCCCCAAAGAGGCAATAGTTTTCCTAGCTTCTAGATGCATGGGACTCACTGAGAAAGCTTCCAGAGACTTGGGGTAGTGGACACGAATCTGCATTTCTAACAAGTTCCTGGGCAATTGTGATGTTGTTCGTAGGAGACCATTCTCTAAGAACCAATGGATTAATGAGAAACACAGCTCAACAGAAGGGCCAAACTTATTCCGGAAGACTAAAATTGACAGGGATTTCCATATGTAACTCATTCCCCTGGGATAACATTATAGATATCTATAGGAAAGAGTGCAATGATCTTTAGCACACCTTGCTCAAGAATGAAGGTCTTACAGTTACTAACACTCATCATTCCCATTAGAATGGAAAATGTTACAAGGCTGGTTCCCAGGAAATTTCAGGTCTCAATGGGAAGAGTCTTTCCCAAATCCTCCCAAATACCACTCCATACAAACCACCCCCGACAGGACCAGGGAATCCATTTGTCCTATAATTCTACATACACACTTCCTCCCACCCATGCTCTAAAGTTAAAGAGTATGCCTCAGCTCATCCTCATCTCTTCTGTGGATGGGTCCCTTCTTCCAGACTCAGCAGGTCAAGACATCCACTGAACCAGACATCTGCCAGCTCACAAGAGCCAGCTCATCTAGAAATTTCCCCTGATCCTTGGGAGGGGGTGGGAGCCATGTAGTCCTACTCTCTACAGTTTCTGACTAGACCAGCAATTAAGAGATTTGGCCCAAGCCAATCAGATGACTTCTGGGAATTTGAAAATGAGATTGAGAGACAGCTAGTCAGTATCCGAAATTAGCTGAACTGATCATTATGAGGTGGCCAGAATTCACCAGATAGCCTGACAGCAGAAGTAACTGATCTATAGGAGTTAAAAGAACAAAGTCACTGTGCACAGGTGGAAAGAGAATTGACAAGCCTGTCTCTGTGGCATTCAAGACCCCAGCTTGTATCCCTTCCTGAGGCCTTCCTCATCCCCACTCTTGGATTCAATATGACACTTGGTGTCCTCTGTACTTTTCACCTTTTCTATTTAAGATAGCTCCAGTCAGAATCACTCATGGATTCAGTCACCAGCTGGTTAATTGAGCACCCAAGCTGAGCCAGGAGCTGTTCTTGGTGCTGGAGAAATGGAGGTGAGCACAGCAGACGCATTCTTCATCCCATGGAACTGACCTGCAAACACTTTCATGATCTGCAACCTAGGACACTTAGTATAGGCCCCCCCACTTGCCCCCATAGAGAGAAATGCACACACAGAAAGAAAAGTTACCAGAAAACATACCAGTTTATTGAGCAGATACTATGTGCCAAGTACCCCCCCCCAAGTGCTTCACATGTACTTTCTCTCAATGAGGCAGGTACCATGATCATCTCGTTTTGCCCAAGGACACACAGGATTCACACCTAGGGGTCTGAATCCTCAGAGCCATGCAGAGACAAGAGGGAGAGAAAAGTCCGGAACAAAAGCAGACACTGAGGGAAGACACACACACATGCATGCACATACCAACACACCTTTGCATGCACATACACACCCACACAGCAAATTCAGGCCTGTATCAGCACAGACTCGGACATCCTCCTGTCCTTTATCAGCTGCTGGCCTCTCTGCTGTTAGGAGACAAAAAACCAACCCCTCCCTCCTCAGAAATAACTTTGAGGAGTAGTTGGGCTCTGTAATACTTTAATTGGACAAGAGCCTTCCAAATGTGCCTCCTGAGAACAGCGGGGATGCCTTTCCACCTGCCTTTTAGAAAATGTGCCCTCCCTGGATTGCATATGAATGCTCTTAGAGAAATGCCAGAGAATCATTTTGAATGCTTTCCACCAGCAGGTCAGCACTTACCCACCGGATGCCTCCCTGGGAGCCCCATTCAGGTTCCCTTTCACTTCCTACCCAGTCTGCTCCTTGCAGACCTAGGAGAGCAGGAAGCAGCTCTGACCCACTGGGCAGAAGTAAGGCTCTCTCTGCCAAAAGCCCCTGCTCAGGGTGGTAAGCAAAGCACTCAAACCTAGCCAAGGCTTTAGGACCTACTGAGCCTGGAAAGGACATGGGATTCTAAGAGGCAAGAGAGAATGGGGGAAACAGAGGGCAGAGACCCACTGTGTGCACCTCATTCTCCTCCTCTGTAAAGCTGGGAGCCTCCAATCTGCCTAGCCTAGGAACAGAGACCATTCACCGAGCACAGCCACTGTGCTCAACACAGATGCATGTTATTTTTTTAAAAACCCTGGTATATAGAAATGACTGCTCCATTTTATAAATGACAAAACTGAAGTTCCAAAAGATACAGATGCTTAAAAAAAAAAAAAAAAAAGACAGAGCTGGTTCCCATGGCTAGTCCTGGTTCACATGACTAGCAAAGGCAGAAATGTCACTTTCCAAATTCCACGCTCTTAGCCACAAGCTGGCCTCCCTCGACTTGAGTTTAAGCGAATAAAGCTGGCTGGTGAAAGAGGAAAGGGCCAAGCCACCAGCTCGTGTTTGCCTTCATAATGTGCCAGCATTTGGCCTGATCAGCTGCAACCAGCTTTCCTCACCTCCGCCCACCCCCTCACCCCCCCACCCCCACCTAACCCTGAATTATCTCCTCACCCAGCGGCAGACTTCTTTCAAAATCCTAAAACAGGAGGCTTAACCCCAGAACATCTCAGCGGCCACCCAGCCCGGCAAGGTCACAGAGCTCTGAAACAAATGTGCTGACAAAACCATATCCCATCATCGTGGCTAGAGATTTTTAGAGAAACAGAAATCTGAGATGTGCTGAGGGAATTGGCAAGTGGGAAGCGGTATCAGGGTTTAGGCTTCAAAGGCTCTTGAAGGAACAACAGGACACATCTACTGTAAAGCCCCCTAGAGTGGAACTATATGATGAATTTGGGGAAACCTCTTCGAAATCCTTTGTCTCCCATTCTCTCTCCTGGCGAACTCACTCACACTTTTCCATTTAGTGTTTCCTGCTTGGCTCTCACCCGGTTGAGCCTCTTTCCACTTGTCTATCCTGAATTCTAAAGGTTCTCAGCAAAGGAGAACACAAACAAAAACAGCCAAATAGTTATCCAATCCTCTATGGAAAAATAAACTTCTATTGGCACACGTCTCAGAAACAAAAAGATATGTTGTTGTTGTTGTTGTTGTTGTTGTTGCTGAATATCATCTTTATTTTCTTTCCAGTTTTTACGGAGCTATAATTGACACACAGCACAGTATCCATGTAAGGTATACAGGGCACCGATTTGACTTACATGTTGTGAAGAGATTACCGCGATAAGTTTAGTTAACATCCATCACCCTACATCGATACAAAAAAAGAGACAGAAAAAGAGAAAACAGTTTTTTTCTCCCTGTGATAAGAACTCTTAGGGTCTACTCTAACAACTTCCAAATATACTACACAGAGTTAACTGTGGTCATCATGTTGTACATTACATTCCTAGTCCTTATTTATCTTAGAACCAAAAATTTGCACCTTTGGACAACCTTCATCCAATTCTGCCTCCCAGCATCTCCCTAGAGTGACACGCTTTTATCTTATATCAGATATGGCACATTTTTGGGGTACCTGGGTGGCTCAGCCAGTTAGGCATCTGCCTTCAGCTCAGGTCATGATCCCACAGTCTTGAGATCAAGTCCCGTGGGGGGGTGGGGGGGGTGGTCCCTGCTCAGTGGCGAGTCCGTTTTTTCCTCTCCATCTGCTCCACCCCTCTGCTCCTGCTCTCTCTCTCTCTCAAATAAGTAAATTAAATATTTAAATAAAAATAGACATGGCACTTTTTCAGTTACAGAAGAGAACAATCAATATCTTAGAGCTAATTGTGACTCAGACGTCAGCTGGTGTTTGTCTGTACTCACCATTCAGAGAAGATAGAATGTAAGCTCGGGTAGGGCAGGCATTTTGCCCCCCCACCCCCGCCCTGCCGCTGTATCCTCAGAGCATGGAATAGTGTATCAGTATCGTGCATCACATGTAGGTCTTCAATAAATATTTTCGAAAAAATAAATAAGATTAACTCAACACACACACACACACACACATATCCTCTGAGACAGGCAGAATTATCAAATGGCCCCAGGGCTTCCCACTTCCTACTATGCTAGCTCTTGAATAAATATGTAAATGAGTGAGGTGATGGATGTGTTAATGAGCGAGATGCAGGGAACTTTTTACAATGTACACGAATACGCATATCAACTCATCACAACGTACACCTTCAATATTGTACAACTTTATGTGTTAGGTGTATCTCAATAAAGCTGAAAGTTAACATTTTTTTTTAATTTTAAGTTTTCACTTCAAAATAAGTGCAGCTTATATTTGCCCTCCCTTTACTGCCTCGCTTCCCCACTCCCCTACTGCTGTTTCCTAGAATTACCACCTAAATAAACTACATGCCTTCAAATTCTTGTCTCAAGTCCTATTTCTAGGACAGTACAAATTAAGAATACATCTTTGTTCTTAAAAGTTTTCATATAGGGGCGCCTGGGTGGCTCAGTGGCTTAAGCCTCTGCCTTCGGCTCAGGTCATAATCCCAGGACCTAGAATCGAGTCCGGCATCGGCATCGGGCTCTCTGCTCAGTGGGGAGCCTGCTTCCTCCTCTCTCTCTCTGCCTGACTCTCTGCCTACTTGTGATCTCTATCTGTCAAATAAATAAATAAAATCTTTAAAAAAAAAAAAAAAAGTCCTCATGTACCCCACTTCTAGAAAATTCTAACTCCAGCTTTGTGCCATCTCTTGGCTTCCTTTCCTCTTCCCACTCTGTGGGAAGTTGCTCTCTGTGCACTCTGTGACTAGTTGCTCTCAAGATTTGTTCTCCCCTCCTTCCTCACTTACAGAACCCCTGGTTTTCACCTGGGCACATGATTTGAGTAGACACATTTTCCTGTCTCCCTAGCAGTTAGATGTGGCCATCTTCATTCTGGCCAAGGAGATATAAGAGGAAATAGTTTATGCTCAAGGTCCTTAGGAAATATCTGTATCAGGAGGGATGTGCTCTCCTCTGCGCTTCCTACTTCCTCCTGGCTAGAGAGTGGGTATCATGACTGTAACTCCAGGAGTCACTTGGAATAAGAGGTGGCCTCGACACAAGATGGAAGGAACATAGATCTCTGAAAATACCACCCAACTGTAACCATTTAAATGTGAGAGAAATATCTTTCTACCTTATTTAATGACTATTATTTTTATTTTCTATTACTTGCTGTTAATCTATTACTTGGTTCCTAATCCAAACTGCTGATAGCCTCTGAAATCTCACCTCCACTCATTCCCATTAAATTTAAATGCAAAGCCATTTACCCATCTCCTCTGGTGACATATAACCTTAGAATCTCATGTCTCTCATTATGTTTTTCAGGGTATTTACCCAAAGTAAGATGAGGAACAATGGGCCAACTAATCAGATAACACTTCACCACCCTATGCAATCATAATAAATTTAGCACTCTACATGAGATTTATTCTAGATGCTACTCCCAGTGCTTACACAATTCACTCATCTTTAAGAATCCATATTTTCATTTTATAAAAACAACTTAGTGTGTCTTTCCTTTATAAGCTATATCTCCATATACTGAGCTAGTTGAATAAGGAACAATTTCATCATATAAGAATTTCAGTTATTAAGCTGTGAAGAAATTTGGAATTGGAATATCACCATATTGCTCTCTCTAATGAATTATGGATCTATGAAATGATTTTTCAGTGGCTACTAAAATCATGGAAAAGCAAGAAAGAAACCACACTTAATACCTCTCGATGGAAGAGCACAGCACCTATGAAACAGTCTTGCAAAAACAAGTCAAATGTGAATGTAATCACACACCCTACTCTTGGATTCACAGGAAATGCAGGGACAGAAGAACATGTTAAATGAAACCCACAAGGATGCAATCAACAAAATCCATACCAGATCAAAAATGATCTGGTTTCACCAAAAAAAGATTTCGAAGAAAAAAATGTGATGATGGAAGAATCTATAGATGAAAAGAAACTTAAGGAGCCGATGCCAGTGAGAAGCAGAATGAGAACTTCCAAACTTTTTCTCTGTAAAAGCACTGAGAACAGTGACAAAACTGTCAAAATCAACTGCAAATTAGCCAAAGGCTTATAACAATCTTGGAAGGATTTATTCAAGATAAACGATTGAATCTCAGTAAAACAGTGAGTTTTGTAATATTTTAACTTGCCCTTGTCTCTCATCCCTTCTCCCCAGCTCAGCAGTGCCTAAAACCTAGTAGTAAAAAGCAGCAACCTACCAGTCACAGAAGAGGGTGGAATGGGGTTGGAGCTCCTTCAAAGTCCCATTTTCAGAGAATTACCATTACTTGACCTGTCCCCTGGTTTCTTGGAAGGCAACACTTGAAAGTATGAGTATGCCTTTCTTTGATCAGACTTGGAGTCTGGCTAGTTTGAACAGACTTTTCCACAGGGGCATTTGTTGAATACAACTGTTTAACATCACAGCTGTTGGGGGTAGGGAGAAGGAGGAGGAGAGTATCAATAATGTTTGAGGCAAGCAATAAGTTAACCAAAAAGCTTAAAAGGAAAAAATAAGAAATGAGATCGCCATAATTGGCTTTGAAGAGCTCTAGAATACTGCTGTAAATCTAGCAGGCCACATGCATTCATAGACTTGTGTGCATGATATAAAAGACCTGAAATATCCTAAGCTCTTGTCTCTGGCTAATACTGAGTCTCCACTCAAGCAGGAAGTTAAAGCTAAGGAAAGCTGTAAAACTGCCCAACTCAGCATTAAACATATGTCCCAACATAAAAACAGAGCACCCTATTAAAGACTGGGCAACTTACTGGTTCCAAAAATTTAAGGAAATCTCTATCCAGTTATTAGCAGTTATAATCAGTCTTTAGTGGCCATACATGACAAAGAATACAAGGTATACAGAATTAGTTCTCCCCCCAAAATACTAAACAAACAAAACAACAACAAATGGCAGTGATAACAAATCCTCCTTTGGGAAGGAAAGAAAATCTGATTTTAAGTGTCCTGTTTTCAACCAAAAAACTAAAAAACATGCAAATTAATAAGAAAATATTGCCCAAACATAGGAAAAGGTCAATCAATAAAAATCGTCCAAGGAAGTCCAGATATAGGACTCACTAGACAAAAACTTCAAATCATGTATTCTACACATATTCAAACAGCTAAAGTAAATTATATTTAAAGAACTAATGGAAAGTGAGATGACAACTCACCTAATAAAGAATATCAATAAAGAGATAGAAATTATTTATTAAAAGAACCAAATAAATTCTGGAGTTGAAAAGTACAATAACTTAAAAAAAAATTGCTATAAGACTCAACAGCAGATGTGAGCTGGCAAAAGAAATAATCAGTGAACTTGAAGATAGGTAATTGAGATTATCTAGCCTGAAGAACAGAGAGAAGAAAGAATGTAGAAAAAAAGACTCAGAGAACCATGGTACTCCATCAAACATAACAACACATGCATAATGGGAGAGAAATAAGGGCAGAAAGAGTATTTGAAGAAATAATGGGCAAAAACTTCCCAAATTTTATAAAAAACATTAACCTACACATCCAAAAATCTCAGCAAATTCCAAATAGGGTGAAAACTCAAAGAGATCCACACCTAAACAAATCATAATCAAAATGTCAAAAGACAGGTGCCTGGGTGGCTCAGTCAGTTAACCATTCGATTATTGATTTCAGCTCAGATTATAATCTCAGGGTCCTGGGACTGAGCCCCATGTAGGGCTCCACACTCAGTGGGAAGTCTTCTTAAGACTCTTTCTCTCCCTCTCTTTCTCTCTCTGTCCCTCACCTCCCGTGCTCACACTCTCTCTCTGTTTCTCTAATGTAATAAATAAATAAATCTTTAGAAAAAATGTCACAAGACCAAGAAAGAATCTTTGAAAGTAACAGGAAGGAAGCAACTTGCATGTACAAAGAGATCTTCAATCAGATTAATAGTTTGTCTCTCATCCAAAACTAGGGAGGCCAGAAGGCAGTGGGATAACATACACAAAGTGCTGAAAAAAAGGCAATTAACCAAGAATCCTACATTAAGTATATCTATCCTTCAAAAATAAAAGAGAAAGAAGGCATTCCCAAAAAACAGAAACAATCTGTTGCTCGCAAACCCAGCTTCCAAGAAATATTAAAGGGAATCCTTCAGGCTAAGATGAAATGACACTCGACAGTAACTCAAATTCACATGAAGAAATAAAGACCATCACTAAAAGTAACTCCATAGGTAAATATAAAAGACAACATAAAAGGATTTTTGGTTTATGAATTCTTCTTTCTCCTCTCTGACTTAAAAATGCCAATACATTAAAAAAAAAAAAAAAAAAACTACATAAAGATGTGCCTGGGTGGCTCAGTCAGTTGATTGTTGGACTCAGGCCCTGATCTCAGGGTTATGAGATTGAGCCCTACATCAGACTCAATGCTTAGTGGGGAGTCTGCTCAGGATTCTCTCTCTCCCTCTGCCCCTCCCCGCAATGTGAGCTCGCAAGCTCTCTCTCTCTCTGTATCCACCAAATAAATTAATTAAGTTTTTAAGATACAGCTATATAAAGTAATAATTGTAAATCTGTGCAAATGAGCATATAATTTATAAAGATTTCATTTGTATGACAATAATGGCACAAAGGAGGAGGGAGGGAATGGAGCTACATAGGAGCAAAGTTTTTATATAATACTGAAATTAAGTTCGTATTAATACAAGTGAGGTTGTTATAAATTAAGATGTTCATTGTAATCTCTAGGAAACCTAAGAAAATATTTACTCAAAAATATAAAATGGTACTCTAGAAACTCGAAAGGTAATAATAAAGGAACAAAGGAACAAAAAAATAAAATATATAGAAAACTAATAGTCAAATTGCAGACATAAATCCCACCTTCTCAGTCATTACATTAAATATAAATCAATTAAACATCCCAACTAAATGACAGAGACTGGCCCAATGGATTTTTTTAATGATCCAATTATTCGCTGTTTACAAAGATTCATTTCAGATTTAAAAACACAAATTGGTTGAAAATAAGAAGATTGGAAAAGATATTCTATGCAAATAGTAACCAAAAGAAGAGAGTTGGTGTGGCTATATTAATTATAATTGTTTTTGTTTTATTTCATATAAATGCATAATGTATAATAATATTGATATATACACACAATCTATATATACATATACATATATTTACACATATAAATATGTAAATTCTGGAGGTACAAGATGGAAAATGTGGGCTAAATGAAGCAAGATTAGTCATGAGTGGATATTTAATGTTTCTGGGTATGAGTGAGTCTATGACAGTCCCTTTTATTATCTTTCTCTTTTCAAAATTTTCCATAATAAAAGACAAAAAAGGGGGGGGCACAACAAAGCTACCTGACTACTCACTCTGAGATGTGCTAAGACCAAAAAGTTTAATACTTGTTGATCCATTCAAACATTTGTTGAGCATTAGCCATGAGCAAATCACAGGGATAAACATGCTCTCAAGTAGGGACAGATAAAAATAATTATAGACAAAGTATTAGAAACAAAGAGTGGAAGAAGTGTCATAACAGAGGCCCAAAGGCAGGACTATGAGTTAGTGAAGGAGAGATTATTGCTGATGGTGGGACAAGGACAAGCCTGAATTCACTGAATATTCAGGCAGGAAGGATCTTTATCAAACCCTCTTACTTATATCTGAAAAATATAATATCTAGAGAAGAATTAGCTTTTTTCAGTTATTCAGCAACATTCTAACACAGCTGGGATATATTTTCTTCTGTAGCTAACATTCACAACAGATTATTATGTACTGGCACCTTCCGAAGAATTTCACACATATTATTTTATTTTATTCTCACAATGTATTCCACTACTAACCCATCTTGCGAGGAGGAAAAAGAGGCTCAGAGAAGTTCAGCCACTCACCCAAATTGACACAGCCAGGAAGTGGCAGAGCTGGGTCTCAGACCTGGAAAGTTTGTCTTCAGAATGTTCTCTCTTCCCACCATAATGGGATTTAACCCATGGTTCCTTTTACCACTGTGCTGGATTATCCTGTGATAGGATGTACAGAGAGAAAAACAACTGATATTTCATGCAGAGAAAATGAAGATTAAACTAACACTAATACTTTGTCCAATGGGACTTTGTAGGACTGACAAATGAGGACCTTGAGAGAAGCCTATCACATTAATAATTTTATGTCACTAAACAATGGTTGCATTTTTATAAATGCACAAAATTTGCCTACTATAACCATTTTCCAGACACTTCATTCTGGTTTTCTACACTTGACAGCACAAAGCTCAGTGACTTCAGCCCTGCCAAGGGTCACTGAGCCTCCTCCTGCAGTTCTTCCCCACTCCCAGCTGGACTGCAGTGTGGAATGCTGCAGGAACAAAGACTCTCTTTCCTCCTTTCAGAGGGGCTCTGTAGCATCATAGAAAATGGGGCTCTCATCTCTGAGTGCCATCTCTGACACTACTCACCAAGTCACCAAGAACAAGTCATTCAAGCTGGACTTCAGTTTCCCCATCCATCACATAAAAGAAATTAAATCACATGAGCTTTAACAATTCACATTCTGTGGGTGGGGGTAGGGGAAATAGGGTGGCTGGGTTATGGACATTGGGAAGGTTATGTGCTATGTGAGTACTGTGAATTGTGTAACACTGATGATTCACAGACCTGTATCAGTGAATTTGCAGGGAGGACAGGGAAAAGACTTTTTAAAAAATCTCAATTAGCAGAAATAGAATCCTATAAACCAATTATAAAACAGAAAATAAAATATGTATATAAACATATATTATAAAATAAATAGATACATATTTATTTCACTATAGAGTATTAGGGAGCAGTGTTATTTTATGCCACTATTGGATTCAGAATATCAGACTGAAGCTTGTAGTCCACCTTTGCCAATAAGTAAATGAAATGATTTTATTGGTTATAATAATAACAACAATAGTAGTTAATAGTCATTGGATATTACCCATATGTCACAAACTCAACACTCTACTGTTTCCTCTGTGGCAAATCACTTAAACCTCAGCTACTAAATTTAATATTAATGAATAGGAGCACACATAATACACTAGCTGCTACATTAAAGATTCTCAGAAAACATTTTTTAAATTATATCATGTTATCTGAACAATATGCAAACTTGTTAAGAATAATTACTCCAGGAGTACCTGGGTGGCTCAGTCAAGTATCTGTCTTCAGCTCAGGTCATGATCTCAGGATCCTGGACTTGAGCATCACATCAGAATCCCTGCTCAGTGGGGAGTCTGTTTCTCCCTCCTCTGCCTCTCTCCCTCGGCCCCACCCCCTTCCTCCTGCACTCTCTCTCTCTCAAATAAATAATAATCTTCAAAAAATAATTACTCCAGGGTGCCTGGGTGGCTCAGTGAGTTAAAGCCTCTGCCTTCAGCTCAGGTCATGATCTCAGGGTCTGGGATCAAACCCCTCATTGGGCTCTCTGCTCAGTGGGGAGCCTGCTTCTCCCTCTGTCTATGCCTGCCTCTCTGCCTACTTGTGATTTCTGTCTGTCAAATAAATAAATAAAATATTTTTTTAAAAATTACTCCATCAATTATGCTGAGTGAAATAAGTCAAGCAGAGAAAGTCAATTATCATATGATTTCAATTATTTGTGGTGCATAAGGAATAACATGTAGGACCTTAGGAGAAGGAAAGGAAAAGTGAATTGGGGGAAGTCAGAGGGGGAGACAAACCATGAAAGACTGTGGACTCTGAGAAACAAACTGAGGGTTTGGGAAGGGAGGGAGTTGGGGGATGGGTGAGCCTGGTAGTGGGTATTAAGGAGGGCACATATTATTACATGGAGCACTGGGTGTGGTGTATAAACAACAAATCTCGGGACACTGAAAAAATAAAATTAAAAAAAAAATTACTCCATCATCATCCAAGCTAATCCAAAATTTGCAGCCATGTACTGTGGGAAAAAAAATCTATTTAATATGTTGTCTTTACCTTTCTTGGAAACTACTATTTTTAAATGCCACACATTTTAGGTTGTTCATTCCAACAGAAATGATGGTAATAAAGGTATTATTTCCCTACCTTTCCTGTTATTATTCCAAAAGATTTCTAACAAATTCAGGCAGCTCATCAAGAGACACTACAAAAAGCAAATAGGAAAAATGACATCTGTGAGAGAGGTATGCTCTATTGAAAAGCTAAAGCCAAAAACTAAAGAACTTAAAATTAGACAGTGCTCTTGCCAGGCACTCAAGTGTAAATGAGACTGTTTTCATCCCACATGTCTATGCTCTTTCATTTAGATTTTATTATTTTTAGTGATTCAACTACCAATTCAGAAGAGCACTTAGAAATCAGCCAGTCTGATACCCTACCAGTTCCAATCCCTGTATTCAGAAGAAAAGAATGAGAGCCCAAAGAATCAATCAGTGAGTCAGTCAACTATCAGTTATTGTACACTTATCATTAATTGCTAGGCTCTGTGTAAGTTCTTGGGGTACCTCATGAACAAAAGAACACTAAAGAGAATCCCTGTCCTCATGGCACTGACATTCTAGTGGGGAAAGCAACAGTTGAGGCCAGTGGCAAAGGCTAGGTCCCCAACACCCAAGACTCCAAACAGCCAAAGCAATGTTGAAAAAGAAAAACAAAACTGGAGGTATCACAATCCCAGACTTCAAGTTATATTACAAAGCTGTAGTAATCAAAACAGTATGGTACTGGCACAAAAACAGACACACCGATGAATAGAATAGAATAGAAAACCCAGAAATGAAACCACAACTATATGGTCAACTAATCTTTGACAAACAAGAAAGAATATCCAATGGAAAAAACAAATGGTGTTGGGAGAACTGGACAGTTACATACAAAAGAAAGAAATGGGACCACTTCTTGCACTATACAAAAATAAACTCAAAATGGATCATCAAAGACCTAAATGTGAGATCTGAAACCATAAAATCCTAGAAGAGACCACAGGTAGCAATTTCATCAGCTGTAGAACATTTTTCTAGATATATCTCCTGAAGAAAGGGAAATAAAAGCAAAAATAAACTATTTGGACAATATCAAAATAAAAAGCTTGTACTCCCTGAAGTAAACAAACAAAACTAAAAGGCTACCTACTAAAGAGAAGATAGATATTTGCACATATCTGATAAAGGGTTAGTATCCAAAATATATAAGGAACTGATATAACTCAGAACTCATCCAAAAAAACCAAACAATCCAATTTTAAAATGAGCAGAAGACATAATCAGACATTTTTGCAAAGAAGACATACGGATGGCTAACAGACATATGAAAAGGTGCTCAACATCCCTCACCATCGAGGAAATACAATTCAAAACTACAATGAGATATTACTTTATCAATTATATATAATTATACACACACAACACACACACACACACATACATATATAAAACAACATGTATATTATATATATACATATAGTATTATTCAGCCATAAAAAAAGAATGAAATCTTAGGGGCACCTGGGTGGCTCAATCAGTTAAGCATCTGGCTTCGGCTTGGGTCATGATCCCAGGGTCCTTGGATCAAGCCCCACATCCAGCTCCCTGCTCAGCAGGAAGCCTGCTTTTCCCTTTCCCACTCCCCCTGCTTATGTTCCCTCTCTCTCTCTCTGTCAAATAAATAAAATCTTTAAAAAAAAATTTTTTTTTTTAATGAAGTCTTGCCATTTGCAACAACATGAATGGATCTAGAGAGTATAATGCTAAGCAAAATAAGTCGGTCAGAGAAAGATAAATATTATATGATTTCATACATACATATAATTTTAAGAAACAAAACAAAGAAGCAAAGGAGAGGAAAAAAGAGAGAGAGAGAGAGAGAGTTAGAGAAGGCAAACCAAGACACACTTCTAACTATAGAGAACAAACAGTTGCCAGAGCGGAGGTGGAAGGGGGTATGAGTAAATTAGGTGATGGGGACTAAAGAGTACACTTAACATGATGAGCACTCTGTAATATATAGAATTGTTGGGTCACTATATTGTACACCTGAAACTAATATAATACCATGTTAACAATGTTGGAATCAGAATTAAAAACTTAATTAAAAAAAAGTTCAGGTCACAATTCCAAGATCATATAGATACCTGTAATAAAACCCAATCTTTTGAGAGATTCCAGTGGTTTTATGTTCCTTGAAGACCTGAAACACATTTTTCCTATATCTAGGCCCTTCCTTTACAGAACTGATCATAGTGCATGACCCTAAGAAGGCAGTGGTAAATCTAATTATTAAAAATTATCATTGACAATGTAGGATAGACCACATGTTAGGTCACAAAACATGCCTTAAATTTAAGAAGATTAAAATCATACCTTTTCTGACCACGATGGAAAAAAACTAGGAATAATGGATAAATTCCTAGAAACATACAACCTACCAAGACTAAACATGAAGAAATACAAAGTCTGGACAATCCTATAAATAGTAAGGAGAATGACTCAGTAATTAAAAACCTGCCAACAAAGAAAAGTCCAGGAAAAGATGACTTTTCTTATAAACTAAACCCTTAAAGAATTCATGACAATCCTCATACTATTCTAAAAAATGGAAGACAAGGGAACTTCTAAACTCATCTTATGAGGTCAGCATTACTCTGGCACCAAAGGCAGAGATATCTCAAGGAAACTACACACTAGTATGCCTGATTAATATAAATGCAAAAAAAATCATTAACAAAATACTAACAAACTAATTCTAAAAGCACATTAAAAGGATCAAACATTATGACCAAGCGGGATTTAACCCTGGAATGCAAGGATGGTTCAACATGCAACTAACAATTAACACAATTAATTGAATAAAAAATAAAAATCACATGATCATCTTAGTAGATACAGAAAAAAATATCTGACAAAAATTAACATTCTTTCATGATTAAAAAAAAAAACAACTCTCAACTAACTAGGAATAGAAAGAAGATAACAACATAATAAAGGACATATTTGAAAAGCCCAAAGCTAACCTCATACTCAATGGTTAAGGAGTGACAGCCTTTCCTCAAAGACCAGGAACAAAGCAAGAATGCCCATGCTCACCACTTGTATTCAACATAGTATTAGGAGTCTTAGCCAAAGCAGTTTGGCAAGATATATAAACAAAAGGCACCCAAATAGGAAAGGAAGAAGTTAAACTGTCTCTTTTTGCAAAAAAACATAATCCTATATAGTAGAGAACCTAAAGATGCCATCAAAGAACTAACAGAATGAATAAACAAATTAAAGTTACAGGATACAGGGGTGCCTGGGTGGCTCAGTCATTAAATGTCTGTCTTTGGCTCGGGTCATGACAAAAGGTCAGGGTCCTTTTGTAGTCCTGAAGACTACAAAAGAAAGAAACTAAAGAAGACACAAACAAATGGAAAAACATCCAGTGTTCATGGATAGGAAGACTTAATATTAGTAATCTGTACATACTACACAAAGCAATCTACAGATTCAATGTAATCTCTACCAAAATCCCAATGGCTTTTTTTTTTAATTTATTTGACAGAGATCCCAAGTAGGCAGAGAGGTAGGCAGAGAGAGAGGAGGAAGCAGGCTCCCCGCTGAGCAGAGAGCCTGATGCAGGGTTCGATCCCAGGACCCTGGGATCATGACCTGAGCCGAAGGCAGAGGCTTAACCCACTGAGCCACCCAGGCACCCCCCCAATGGCTTTCTTCATAGTAACAGAACCAATTCTAAAATTAATATGAAACCACAAAAGACCAGGAATAGCCAAATCTATCTCAAGAAACAGAAACAAGGCTGGAGGCATCACAATTCCAGGTTTTGAAATGTATCAGAAAACTACTGTAATCAAAACAATATGGTAGTGACATAAAGACAGACATAGAGGCCAATGGAACAAAATGGAGAACCCAGATATAAACCCATGTACATGTCAAATGATCTTCAACAAGGATTCCAGTAATACATAACAGAGAAATGGTGTTAAGAAAACTGAATATCCATATGCAAAAGACAGAAATTGGACCCTTACTTTACAGCATAAACAAAAGTCAATCCAAAATGTATTAAAGACTTAAACATTAGAAGAGAAACCATAAAACTCCTGGAAGAACACACAAGGGAAAAAATTCATGACACTGGTCTTGTCACTGATTTCATGGATATGACACCAAAAGCACAGGGCAACAAATATAGACAAGACTAAAAACCTTCTGCATGTAAGGACCTATTTTATATTTTTATATTTTAGCAAGAGGCTTTCATTGAGGTTAAACAAAAACCTTGTTGTTTAAACCTTATACTGTCCCTGCTCCCCTTCCCCCAGGGGATCCACTTAAAAACAAGTTCCAGAAACCAGCTCCAGGTAACAAAGCCCAGATATAAGGGTGGGTCAGGCCAGGTGGAGACATGGATCAGTGGGAGGTGGCATACTGTCTCCCTAGCTACCAAGGAGTATGGGCCCCCGTCCTTTGGGAGCCTTTTTGGCGCCAATCCTAATCAGGGTGTAATAGACTGGTTCAAATGTCTACCAGGGTAAATTGTAACTCAATCACTGTGGAGTTTCCTGTGTGTGTTACAATCTCATTGGTCACCTGTGCATGGCCAGGCCCAACCGCATGGCCTTTGCCCTTAAAAGCTAGCCTGTGAACCAGAGAAGGGTAGCTTTCTCTTGTAAGAGGTGTGTCCGTGAACGTTCGGTTAGATTCTTGATGCTTAGCACAAAATAAAGCTTTGCTTGACCTTTGCTTTATATCCAGTCTCGCTCCTTTAATCATGGACCCATTATTGGGGCATAACACTGCACAGCAAAGGAAACAATCAAAAGAGTAGAAATCAACCTATGGACTGGGAAAAAATATTTACAAGCCATGTATGTGATAGGGAGTTCAGCTTCAAAATATATAAGGAAGGGGTACCAGTTGGCTCATTTGGCAGACCATGCAACTCTTGGTCTCAGGGTAGTGAGTTCAAGCCCCCATGTTGGGCATGAAGCCTACTTAAAAATAAATAAATAAAAATAATAAAAACAACCAGACAAAATATATATCAAATTCCTAAAACTCAATAGTAAAAAAAAAAAAAAAAACTAAGCAAACTGGGTAAGGATAAATAGACATTTCTCCAAAGAAGGCATACAAACGGCCAACAGATGTATGAAAATGTGCTCAATGTCACTTATCATTGGGAAAATGCAAATCAAAACCACAATGAGATATCATCAGCTTCCACCTGTCAGGACAGCTATTATTAGGGGCTGGGGGGGTGGTGGAGATAATAGGGTTGGTAAAAATGTGAAGAAACTGGAACCCTTGAACACTTTGTGGGAATATAAAATGGTGCAGTCACTATAGAAAATAGTATGCACTTTCCTCAAAATATTAAAATTAGAACTATCATAAGATCTAGCAATCCCACTTCTGGGTATTTATCCAGAAGAATTGAAATCAGGATCTCGAAGAGATATTAGCCTGTGTTCACTTGCAGCACTATTGATAAGAGCCAAGATACGGAAACAACTTTAACGTCCATGGACAGATGAATGGATAAAGAATATGTGTTGTATACATATAACGGCATATTTGGCCTTAAAAAGGAAGTTCTAACACACGCTCCAACATGGATGAAACTTGAAGATGTTATGCTAAGTAAAATAAGCCAGTCACTGGAAGACAAATACAGCACGAATCTACTTAGATGAAGTATCTAAGAGTCAAACTCATGGAATCCAAGAGTGGAATGATGGTTGCCAGGGGCTGGGGAAAGGGGGGGAATGGGAGAATGGGGAATTAATGCTAATCAACAAGCATAAAGTTTCAGTCAAGTAAGATAAATAAATTCTAAAAATCTGCTGTCCAACATTGTACCTATGGTCGATAATCCTGTATTACACTTTTAAAATTTTGTTAAAAGAGCAGATCTCATGTTAAGCATTTCTTACCACAATGAGAAAATGTTTTAAAGATTTTATTTATTTATTTGAGATTGAGAGCACAGGCACACTTGATCCAGGAAGGAGGGAGGGTAGAGGGAGGAGCAGAGGGTGGGGGAGAGGGACAAAGAGACTCCCCTCTGAGCTCAGAGGGGCTCCATCCCAAGACTCCTTGATCATGACCTCAGTCAAAACAAAGAGTTGGACACTTAACCGACTGAGCCACTCAGGCATCCCACAACAATAAAAATGAAAAATTAAGGAATTATTATTAATAAATACAAATAATTTTTTAAAGAAAGGAGCTTTGAAACCAGAAGGTTCAAACCCTGCTTCCTGGCTGAGGAACCTTGGGTGTGTTTCTTCAGATATTTCTTCCTCTTAGGAAAAGAGGATTCTAGGTCCCACCTCTGTGGTGTAGGGATGAGTAAGTGAGAAATTGCCAGAGAGGTCAGCAGCACATTGAAATTTCCAGGCCAAGGCTCCTCTCCCCACCTCCAGAAAATGGCAAAGCCTTCAGGAAGCACAACTTCTTCAAAGCGCCTCACAAAGCACAGATCTATCAAACCAGGGGCTCTACCGACCGGGCCGCTCAGCCTGGTCCCCACCTGGTGGAAGAGGCACTCACAATCCCATTCCAAGTCCCGGAAAGGCTTCTGGCCCACCTCTGTTCAAGTCAAACCCTGCTCTCAGCCCCTGGTGGCTCCTGCAGCTTCTCTCTCTTTTACACTCTTCCCCTGTGGCTCCGGTGTGAAAAGCTCTGGAGCCTGCTAAGACTTATTTTGCATAGGAACAAAGAAAATGCTTTTAGTTCAGACTAAAACCTCTGAAGCAACAAGCCAGGGGCTGACAGCAGCCTGACAGTCAGCAGGGCCGAGCCAGTCAATAGCCTAAGAGTATTAATAGAATGAGGAGACAATAGGAGGCACCATAACTCTCCCACACGACGGAAAATAAACAAAGTCCCAAACCAAGAGCACCACAGACTGGATGACAGAAGGTTGGAAAATGCTGCCTACAAATCAAACCCCAGACTTCGTTCTGTTTTCCAAATCATTTAGCACAGGGACATGTGCTACATTAGACCTTCTGATAGGAAAGGCACTTCCAAATAGTTCCAACAATCCGTGGGTGCTGTTTATTGTAGTTTATGACCTCTAAAAGGGAAAAGTTCCGAGCTGCTCGTTAAAAGGCACCACTTTCCAAGACCCTCATTCATTCAGCAAATATTTATACTAGACACTTACTCTGTCAGGCACCAAGCGAGTTCACGGGTAGACAGCAGCCAACAAGCAGGAAATGCGGGTTCCAGCCTCAGGGAAGTTAGATTCACGTGGCAAGGACAGAGAGAAGCCAGTGGGCGAAGAAATAAAATAAATACTAATTGCAGGAAGTTGGAGCACGGCAAAAAGGAGGGGCTGGTGCGGAGAATAATAGTAGAGTTTGAGGAAAGAGGAGGGAACATTTTAGCTGAGCCTCAAAGAACAAGAAAGAGATCCCTTTAAAGAGATGCGACATTATGTAATTCCACTTCTATAGAATATCCAAAAAGGCAAACCTATAGTTGCAGAAAGTACACTGAGGGTTGTCTAGGGCTGAGGGCGGGAAGGAGGAGAGGGTGTAAATGAACATGAGGTTTCTTTTCGGAGTGATGGGCAATGTTCTGAAATTAGACTGTGTTGGTGATTGCACAACTCTGTAAATACATTTAAATGACTGACTAGTATATTTAAAATGGGTGAAGTGGATGATATCAAATTATCTCAATAAAGCAGTAGATGGATAGGTAAAAAGATGACAGAATGAGAGAGAGAGATTGACAGAGAAAAAGATACAGAGAAGAAAGCCCAGGAAACAATCTTTTCCAAAGGCCCCCTGACCAGCCCTCACCAAGCTCTCACAGTGCTTCTGCCGGGTGGGTAAAGACTCTGATCCCTGAATTAAAGCAACTTGAGAGGAGAGAACAGAGATTCTTTTTAACTTATCTTCGGGGTTGCTTTCACTGAAACCAGAGAACATATATTAATTACCAAGAGTGTTACTTAATTTGATCCTATCTGGAGTATCACAAACTGTTCCTGATTCTTGGTTCAAATAAAAGAAGAGAGAGGGAGAGCTAAAGATGGGAAAATCATCCCAGAAGAGGGAACCACGTGAGCTAGAGTTCTCCTGCAGGCACTGAACACATATGAGGGACTGGAAGCCAGGAGAGGTAGGAGAGGAGGGAGAAGGGAATGGAGAAGCCAGGTCACACAGGGCCTCCGGGACCATGGTAAGGAGCAGGTTGCTTTCAACTCTACCAAATAGACTCACCCTATCAATCACTCAAGTTATTAATGTTTTGATGAAGAAACCAAAGGCAGGACATGGAGAAGTGATGCTTTCTTGATGTTTTATAATGTGCTGTCCCACACTTTCCCCCGCTTGCTCTGTCATACAACTTACTCAGAGAAACTGGGTTTATTGACTCCAGTTATCAGTTGAAGAAACTGACACACAACTGATAAGTTAAATTGACTTGCCCAAGTTGACACAGCTATTAACATGGGACCTAGGAATTACCTTTATTTTATGAACAATTTCTCCCCACTTGCCAAACATCTGGTTTACCAGATAACCAATCTGAATTAGTCCTCTATCACAGCAGAACAAATCTCCATAAAATTCAGTAGCTTAAAACAACCCTTAATATTGCTCAGAAATCTGTGGGACAGCTGGTCAACTCCGCTAACCTAGAGCAGACTCAGCGATCTTCCCTGGGCTATCTCATGTGCCTGCTGCCACCTCTCTGGTCAGCTGGGATCCAGCTGGTCTGGGATGACTTCACTCACATATCAAGCAATAGGCTGACCAGCAGCTGGGACAACAGAAGTGACTGGGTCACCTATCTTTGATCATGCAATAGGCTAGCTGAAGTTTTCTACCTGGCAACACTGAGGCTCCAAGAGAGTAGGTGGAACCACACCAAGCTTCCTGAGGCATAGGCTTAGAACTGGCACCATCCTCTGTAGTGCACTCTACTGGCCAAGGCCAGTGACAAGAACAGTCCAGAATCAAGGAGAAGGGGAATCTATTCTATCTTATGAAAGGAAAAGGTACAAAGATACATTGCAAGGCCATGAATAGAAGAGTAAAGGACTATTGCCTCTTTTGTAATCTACTAGAATCTCTTTCCCACCAATAGCAAGAGATAAATTTTCCCAAAAGTATTAATGACCAGGAATTATTCCCAGAGTCCCACTGTTTCCTCTGGTCACTGCCAGGTACCCACAGACACTTCTGGTTCTAAGGAAGAGAGAAAAGGATTATTATTTCTGTTCATCAGTTTTCCTTCCCCTCCCCACAACTGTTTCTTAGAGAATCTTTTGCAGAGCCTCTGACCCAACCCCCCGCCTTTCTGACCATAGCTGACCAACTGGACCAAAGACATTGGATTGGTTTCCTGAGCCTGCCATAATGAAGTGCCACAGCTGGATGGATGATGACAATAGAAACTTATTCTCTCATAGTTCTGGAAGCTAGAAGTCTGAATTCAAGGTTGACACTGGGTTGGTTCCTATTGGAAACCTGAGGAGAAAAATGTTCTATTCTTCTTGTCAGCTTCTGGCGGCTCCTGGCAATGTTTGGCATCTCTTGGCTAGTGGCAGCATAACTCCAGTGTTAGCCTCTGTCCTTACAAGGCATTCTCCCATGTGTCTGTGTCTCCTCTGCTTCATCTTCTTATAAAGACCACAGTCATTAGATTAGGGTCACGTTAATGAATTACATCTGCAAAGATACTATTTCCAAATAAGGTCACATTCTGTGGTTCCAAGCAGACGTGCATTTTGAGGGGCACCATTCAACCCAGTACAGGGCTTCTCTATCCCAGATATTTAGAAACAAGAGTTGGAAATACCTACTTGCTTTTGCTGATTCTTGAACCAAAAGGACAGGTATGGAGCTAGAATGGCCATTTTCTACTATATATATAAAAGCAGGAGTCAGTCTGTAGAGAGAAAAAGAATGAAGCAGATCTTGAGAGAGAAATGGAGACATCAAACTACACAGAGCATGCTGAGACAGACAGACAGACAAAGAAAGACCAAAACACTCTGCCTTGGTTGCTGAGGGTTTTCAGAGCCCTGGCTCAGTCCTTTTTGGGACCAGATCCACATCCTGCCCTTGAATTCCAAGAGATACCTCTATACCCTTGCAATAACCTTTCCTCCTTGGTGTAAGTTAGTTTGAATGGATTCTGCTTACTGCAACCAAAAGACTTCCATAAAGCCAGAGAGGACTTAATTACCTCACCAAGATGCTTCTTGAGGCTGGCCTGACCAGGGCTGCAACAGGAAGGTGTCAGTCAGGAGGGAAGTCTTGCCCTACATGTTGCTGCTGTATCCATTCAGCACCTGGAGGGTAGGTTCCCAGGCCAGCCCACAAAATCCTCTTTAATCTTGCAAGGCTATTAGCTTGCTAACTCAGTGGCAGAACAAATAGATAAGTAGGAAAATGTATACAACCACATAGAAATAAGTCAAATGAGGCATGTGTCCCTCCCCTTTTCAAACCAACCTTTGTGTTTTGCTTTGTTTTTCAATTTTCCAAGTAACAAAGAAACAGAGACTGGCCAAAATGTTTTCAATCTCTTTTTAATCTCAAGTAACTGCAGTGCTTACTAATGTCATCATCTGTAAAGGATATTTTGGCCAGGCAGTATCTTATGAACATGTTATAAGTCTGTCTCCTTCAAGGAAGAAGCCAGAACTCTCACTTTTCCAGTCTCCATTGTGCTCAAGAAATCATGTGACCTAGCTCTGCTGATCAGACACATGAAAGTCTTCAATTTGGAAATGAACCACATGAGGAAGCAAGCTCTACTCCAAACCTAGGTTCTAATGGAGTGAAGTAATGAAAGTATCTAGATCAGGGAGCAAGAGTAGCGCAACTTCTGGGGGCCAGTCTCAAACATTATCGGTGAAAGCACTGGTATTTAGGCCGAGCCCCGGTGCTGTCCTCATGGAAGTGCCTCCACAGTGTGATCTGGGCTTTGTTTCTGAATGAATAGCCAGCCTCAAGCTTCATCTCTAGACTTCCCTGGGATTCTGTGAGCCTCCTACATCCTTTAACGAATTTTCTTGAATAAATTAGCAATGTGGATTCAGTTGCTTGCAACTAAATATTCTGACTGAGACATGATATTTCTGGCATTGTTCCAACCTCTGCCTGAAGGTGGGATTCTTCATCCATCTAGACTATTCTGAGCACCTGTGCTGGCTTGTCTCACATAGCCACAGATGCAAGTGACAGGACTGTTCTGACCCCCTTCATTGTCTGCCTTTTGAAAGCAATTTAGAAGCCTTGGTGGCATCTGCAATCAAAGCGGAAAGGCATGTTTTTCATGATGTTATAAAGGCATAAATGCAAATAAGCATGATTTCTAGATAATAGAGCTTTAAAAATGGTTTTTCAGCAAACATGTCGTCTAGCCTCTGATGTACAAAATGCAGCCCATCCTTTATGAGAGGCACCAAAACCTTAGTGTCGCTTGCTTGACCACAGTAGTCATAGTCATTAAAATTCATCTGTTCTCAGTGGAAGAAAAATTTTCACATTCCAGTGACAGATATCTCAGGTGCCATAAAGAGTGTCTTTCTGGGGCTTTTCCACAGTTTCATCCACTTGTATACACAAAGTAGGTACATCTTTTCTCTGTGCATTTTACATATCTGATCATGCCACTCCACTGAGTAAAACTTAAGTTATTCTGTACTGACTTTGGAAAAGAGTCCAAATTCCTCAGCATGATTTATGAGATCACCAATGCCTGTCTCTCCATCCCAAGCCTTGCTATGCTTTGAAACTCTACTCCTTGCCTCTAGCATTCCATTTACAGCAATACTCCCCTATTTATGGTTCATTCACTGAGTGGACGATATTGTTCCTTACTTCTGTAGCTTGATTCACACTGCTCCATCTGTCCGGCATCACCTTCTGAGCTTTGTCCAAATGATAAACAGTTATCCTTTTACCAACACACCAACACCAATGTCAACTAACTCTAGAGTATCTGCATAATAACATATGGATTTTGTTTTAATCAAAACTCTTCCATGTGCAAATAACAAATCAAACTGGCTTTAAAAGAGCAAACAATTTAAACAGACACTTTACAAAGGATTTACAAATGGCCAATAAGTACATGAAAACGTGCTTCATATCATTCGTCATAAGAGAAATATACATTAAAACCACAATGAGTTATCATTCCACATCTATTAGAATGGTTAAAATTACAACAGCGGACAACAACTAATGTTGGCGAAGATACGAACAACTGGAATGCTCCTACATTGTTGGTGGGAGTGTATAATCGTACATGTACTTTGGAGGACTGATTGCCCGTTTCTTTTAAAATTAAACATACATCTAACCAACGCCCAGCAATTCCATCCCTGAGAATTTAGTCATGAGAAATGAAAACATAAAAAGACTCCATAAAGAGACTCATACAAATATATTCATAGTAGCTTTATTCATTATGGTGTAAAATGGAAATAATTCAAATACCTAACAAGAGGACAATGATAATCAAACTGTTATACAGTCATACAATTGACTACTACTCAGCCAGTTAAAGGAAGCAACTACTAATATATGCAATATGTGCAGAGCAAAAAACACTACACCAAAAAAGTAAAAATTGTGTAATTCTATAAACATGAAATTTTAGATCAGAAAAAAATCACCTATGGTGATAGAAATCAGAAAGTGTTTGTTAAGGGAGGAGACCGGGGGAGACTAGCTGAAAAAGGACACAAGGGATGCCCTTCTGGAGAGATAGAAATGTTCTTTTTTTTTTTTTTAAGATTTTATTTATTTATTTGATGGGGGAGGGGACACAAGCAGAGGAAGTAGAGAGGGAGAAGAAGGCCCCCCACCCAGCAGGGAGCCCAACGCGGTGTTCAATTTCAGGACCCTGGGATCATGACCAGAGCCAAAGGCAGATGCTTCATGACTGAGCCACCCAGGCGTCCCTG
This sequence comes from Mustela nigripes, assembly GCF_022355385.1. Classification (NCBI taxonomy): domain Eukaryota; kingdom Metazoa; phylum Chordata; class Mammalia; order Carnivora; family Mustelidae; genus Mustela; species Mustela nigripes. The sequence continues at coordinate 45,694,616 of NC_081568.1, read as the reverse complement.
ATAGAAATGTTCTATGTTCTGTTTTGGATGGTGGTTGCTCGAGTTATTTATTTGTGGCAACTCATCAATTTGAATACTTAATATGCTCATTTTTTAAAGTATACTCAATTCCAAATAATCTGGCTTCAAAAATGGATCCTCTCCCTAGATCCATACATGTACATATACACAACATTCTTCCTGTAATTTTAGCACATCCCCGGACTCAGAAGTTCACATAATCCAGAAATGATTCCTAGACTAAATGACTTCTAAGGGCTTGCCAATAGCTCATATTCTCTGAACTCTTTGAAGAAAAAAAAATGTGTCTGGGATCACAATGCAATCACAAACTCAACAGGGAAAAATGAGTCCCTCAAATTCCATTGATTCAAGTTTCACCTGCAGCATATATCAAGAAACAGAAACACTGACACACATCTTTCTTGGAAGTTACCTGCAGAAGTCAGTTTCTTTATTATGGCCCCATGAAGTAAAGGTAGAATCTAGGAACTCATTGTAAAGAGCAGCATGGATTAGGGATGACTGCAAGCAACAACAGATACGTCCTAAGACAGAAGGCCTGGTCTGGAGCCTTGGCTATACCACTAAGCAAGCTAAAGAACCCTAGAAAGAATTTTGGCCTACTGTCTCATGTTGAAGATGAGCACATAGAGTCTCAGAGAAGGGGAAAGACTGGCTCAAGTTCAAACAGCAAATGGCAGAGCCTGGATAGAACTCTGTCTTACCAAACCCAACTGTTATGAACCCAGTTGTTTTGTTTGCCCCGTGTTTATTTTCTAGGATTTCTTCTTCATCCATTTATGAGCCGGGCTATGGTAGAAGCTGCTATAGTCCTTCAAAGTAACCTATCATACCTGGCCTCCAGTTCACGGATTTAGAAGTGGGCATCTAACTCAGGTTTTGTCAATTTGTCATCTCCAAAGGAGAAAGACAGAGAGGGGAAAAGAGAAAGGGAGAGGAAGGGAAGAGAGAGTAGGGGGAGAGGGAAGAGAAGGAAGAGGAAAAAAGAAAAATCCCATCTGCTATCAGATGCTTCTACTATTCATATAAACTTAGATGCTATTGACAATAGCCATTGTCTGCCCCATGGACTGGAAAATACATAAATCAGAGGTACCCTAGGACTAGAGTTGCTAATCAGCCTCTAGATTATTTCTACAGAGTTTCTGGGAGTTCATAGATAGTCAAGGAAGTGATTAGTCCAGAAAACAAAAAAGTTAATTCTACTGGTGGGAACTAAGTACCGACATGTGAACTAAAAACAGAATTCTATCTCTGAAGTTGAGATTCCTTATTCCAAGGAAAGGATATGTGAAAGGCATGGCTGTCTATCATACAGTTATTTATAGTGTTGGCAAAAGGTAAAAATTACCTGTAAGAGAAACAAAAGCAAAAATGAACTATTGGGACTTCTTCAGGATAAAAACTCCTGCACAGCAAAGGAACCAGTCAACAAAACTAAAAAGCAATCTACAGAATATGAGAAGATATTTGCAAATGACTTATCAGATAAAGGGCTAGTATCCAAAATTAATAAAGAACTTATCAAACTTAGCCTCCAAAAAACAAAAAACCCAGTCAAGAAGTGAACAGAAGAAATGAACAGATATTTCTCCAAAGAAGACATCCAAATAGCCAACAGACACATGAAAAAATGCTCAACATCTCTTAACATCAGAAATACAAATCAAAATGACAATGGGATACCATTTCACACCAGTCAGAATGGCTAAAATTAACAACTCAGGAAACAACAGATATTGGTGAGGATGCAAAGAAATGGGAACCCTCTTACATTGTTGATAGTATGCAAATTGGTGCAGCTACTCTGGAAAACAGTATGGAGTTTCCTCAAGAAGTTAAAAATAGAACCACCCTATGACCCAGCAATTGCACTACTAGGTATTTACCCAAAGGATACAAACAGTGATTTGAAGGGGCACTTGCACCACATTGTTTATAGCAGCAATGCCCACAATAGCCCAGATATGGGAAGAGCCCAGATGTCCACTGACAGATGAATGGATGAAGAAGAGGTGGTATATGGAGGGCATGTATTGCATGGAGCACTGGGTGTGGTGCACAATGAACTCTGGAACACTGAAAAGAAAAAAAAAAAAAAATTTTAAAAAAAAAAAAAAAAAAAAAAAAGACCTTATGGTCCAGTGGGGGATATGTAATAATAAGAAAAAAACATACATGCAAATATTAAAAAAAAAAAAAAGAGGTGGTATAGGGGCGCTTGGATGACTCAATAGGTTAAGCCTCTGCCCTTGGCTCGTCATGATCCCAGGGTCCTGGGATTGAGCCCCGCATCGAATCGGGCTCTCTGCTCAGCAGGGAGCCTGCTTCCTCCTCTCTCTGCCTGACTCTCTGCCTACTTGTAATCCCTGTCTGTCAAATAAATAAATAAAATATTAAAAAAGAAAGAAAGAACTAGGTCATTCAGAGAAAGACAAATATTGTATGATATTAAATTAAATTAAATACAATTAAATACAGTTAAATTCAATACACTAAATATCAGATTTCTTAAAAAGGAAAAGAGACTTATTTATTGGCATTGTAGACAAATCAGCTCCATGATCTGTAAGTGCTCCACTCTTGGTCCTGCCTGGGCAAGATGTTTCCAAGATGCTGAGTATCACCCTCGAGCTTATATGGCCAGCAGGGGTTGTTACTTACCCTTCATGACTCCAATTTGTCTTGCTGATGGGTTCCTGCCAAAGATGCTTGTTTGGGGAAACCAAAGTGGTAACGGTGGCCTTGATGTGCCATCCGATCAAATGGATGTGACCAAGAGCACCCAGCCTATCACCTGGGCTTGGTCTTGTCTTAGTACCCACCTCGCTCCTAATATCACTGGTCTCCATCTCACTAAACTGTCTCCAGAGAGGCAAGGGCAGAGTTTTCATTGGTTATTTACTCATAAACAGAGGTAATAGTCAAAATATCTAACAACCAGATGGGCACATCCATTATCTAATCAGAAGAGACACGGACTGCAGCTCTAGAGTAGTGTTATGGAGGTCTTTCTTGTGCTTGCCATCAACCTTTTAGTTGTTTGAGTATGGGAAGGACCTGAGCTTTGAGGAGGACCAGGACAGCAGGAATCCTGGGAAGGGATCACTTGGGTCTCAAAGCAGCATCTATTACCAACTGTAGGGATTCAATTTAATATTTTAATAATCACTGCGTCATACCAGGGTACCATACCACCCAGAGACCTGGGCAGGAGGATCCCTGTTCTGGTCCCCACATTTTAGAAGGCCTCATGTGTCACAAGAAATATACTCATTAAAGAACACATGAACACCTTTGTCCATATTCAACACTAGGAAGCGTGGCCCACTCTCTCCCTAAACACCTGCTCTCAAGACCAATACCATTCAGGCCCCAGGGAAGCAGTTCCATCACCTCTTGCCCTACATCCTTGAACAAAAGATGACTGAGTCTGAGTGTTTATGGCTTGTGACTCTGCTGACATCAAAGACAGACAGGAATTTAGAGCGCAAGGGGGATTTGCCCAGAGGGAGGGCTTGGATTAGAGAAAGACAAATGAATTACTTTGTCAAATTTTTCCACAAAGATATGGATTCTTGAATAATGAAGTATCATTTCCCCATAGTCATGAGCGTCCATTTTTTTTGCTTTTCTTTGTGTTACACTATATTATTCCAGAATATTCACACATTAGCATGGTATTCAAAACAGTCAAGCACATGATAATCACAGAATATTTGTCACATTAAACAATGTATCCATATGTACTACCATGAAAAGATGGCCAGAATATATTAAGTTTAAAAGTATGGTGCAGAACATTAAGTACATTATCTTCTCATTTGTGGCGGGGGTGGGAGAGGGTTAAGTTCATTTACATAGAGATATATATACATTCGTACAGTCTTAGCCAATTTCTGGATTTTCGGGCTGGAATTCTTTCTTTCTGGAAGTCCAGTGAGTGGAGATCTTACTCTTTTTCATGCTCTTCTGAAGGGTTTGAATGTTGTCCACTGCTCATAGATTACTTTTTCAATTTAAGAAACTAGTATTTAATAAACAAGAAATTCCCTTATACATGAAATTAATTTCTTTTAGTTGTTGATCTCGATTTTCAAACTTTTCTATGTTGAACATGCATTATTGGTATATCCTCATTAATTCACTTCTAGTGAATTCGAAAAGTAATGAAGATTGCAGTCACTTCCCCTAACTAATTAGCCCAGTGTACTTCCACAGGATTTCTGCCCCCACAGCTGAGACTGTGTGGTTTCTGGTTATGTTGAGAAGTGAAGCTACTGTGCAGAGAGAGAGAGAGAGTGTGTGTATGTGTGTGTGTGTGAGACAGACAGACGGATAAAGACAGAGCTGTTGCATTTCCCCTGGATGGGTAAACCCAGGAAAGCAGCAAAGATAACAGCCTGAGAAGAGTGTTTCCCTCCTGATGAGTATCAGGAGAATCTTCTGGTATCATCCTTCTCTGGAAATCATCAGTCCCAGGCCACTGGGACAGCGTGGAGATGGCTAACAGGACGGAGGGAGAGCAAGGTCGCAGCCCGGGCAGCCCACATGAGGTTCCCATCAGCCCTTTGGACTACAGAGGTCTTTCACGAAGTCACCAGCCTGCTCACCCTCCCAGGGTCTCTGCTCCCGGCTCATCTCAGTGCAGGCTGCTGGCACTGGGGCTTTGTGAGCAAGTTGTCCAAAACTCTGAAACCAAAGCAAGGAGGTTGCCGTGGTCCTGAGCTTTGTACCTACAGTTCCAAATGCCTCAGCCTTCTCTTTAAAAAAGAAAAAAAGCTTATTAGCTCCATTTCATTTCATCTCATTCTAGAATCCACTACTTCATTTGGGGAAACAGGACTCTTTTGATCTCTGATTGCCTAGGCATTCATAATTGATAATCTGCCTCGGGGAAAAAAAAAAAATGTCACCATTAGCTGTTCCATTTGATATGCCCCAGAGCTTCAATTACAGAAGCCCCGCTAGTTGAAGAGAACTTTATTCCAATGAGATAAATCAATAAGGGATGAGAGAGGTGGTGGGGAAGAGCAAGAGAGAGAAAGAGAGAAAGAGAAATGGAGACAGAGGCTAGAGGCCAGGCAGCAGGCACAGAGAGAGGGGTAGAAACAGAGAGAGAGAGGATGCATTCTTCAAACCGCCAACAGCCAAAGCATCACCCAGGAAGGTTTTTAGCGCAGTCCTGGTTGATTTCTAAACTTGGGCTTGGTAAGATTCCCCTGGCACCACCCCCAGATGAAAAGAGGAAACAGTGCTCCCTTTTCCTGACAGTGACCTTTCCAACATGCATATTCATTATCTTAAAGGCCTCAGCATCCGGCAACCTTCAGAGTGAACAGTGGGCGGTGAGGGGGGGCGGGGGTGGCGCGCGAGGGGGAATCACCGCATGCCTCAGGAGGCTTAAGATATGAAAGTCTCTGTATAACGCAGATGAGATTGGGGGAAAGGAGGAAGGTAGTTCTTACAGTGTGGAAGAGAAACCTGGGAACAAGTTCAAAGGCAATACGCTTTACTACCGAGAACTTTGAAGTAAAAAGCTCTTCTTAAAAGAATGCTCTGTTACTGTGTCATTTATATGTGTCTTGGGTGCAATTTCACTACCCAAGAAATATGTGTATGGTGTTCAATAATGTCAGTTCTGGCGGCAGTAGAATGCTTAAGATATCTTTTCTGCTATATTCTATTGTAACACAAAACACTATACACACACACACACACACACACACACACTCACATCCAGTGATCTCACCCCCAAGATAGTTTCATATGCATCAAAATCCCCAACAAGGTGATTGCCCACACCAAATTTTGTGTATAGAGGCTCCGTAGGGGAGAAAGTGGGGAAGAAAGACAGCTCGCAGTTCCCTGCTCCAGCATCTACTTAATTCTTATCAATTTGCTTTGAAAAGCCTGACATAAGCACTTTTGAGCCCTAAACGGGGGTGACTATAGCTCTCTTCAGAAAATTTGATCAGCAAGCTACTTGCTGAAATCAAAGTCCAAATCACTTAATCATGAGAAACATGTTTTCAAATAATGATACCACCTGGAAATTGTACAACATTTTACATTTTCAAAGCACCTCCCTCTGCATGATCCCCCAGTGCTGGCAGCCTGGCAGAACCAGGAGGAGCCGGGAGGAGCCCAGGAGAGGCAGTGCTGTGCCCCAAGCTGCACACACATGGGAAGTGATGTCCCAAGCCTTCTCTGTGGCTGAGTCAGGGACAAAGCCCCAGCTCCAGGGATCTTTCTACAATGCCTGGAAAACCTTCCCCATTACTGAGCCTCAGTTTTTAAATGACCTTCTTTTGCTGTAATGACACTCACTCACTATCTCCCCTTTCAGGGCCTTTGCTATTCCCTCTGCCCAGAATGCTCTTACACTATTCAAGACTAACTTTTTTTTTTTTTTTTTTTTTTAGATTTTATTTATTTGACAGAGAGAGAGAGAAAGAGCACAAGCAGGGGAAGCAACAGGCAGAGGGAGAGAGAGAAGCAGGCCTCCACTGAGCAGGGACCCCCGATGTAGGTCTCAATCCCAGGACCCATGGATCACGACCCTAACCAACTGACCCAGACAACCAAGCCGACCAGGTGCCCCTCTTTTTCACTATTCACATCTTGGCTTATGTGTTCCCTCCTTGGAGAGGTCTTCCTCAACTACCCTTTCTAGGAGACAAGTTTTCACTATCACATCCCTTTTCTGTCTACACAGAAGTTAGCAATTTATGAAATTATTTTCTATACTGATGACCTTATTAATCCTCTGCTCCCCAAAGAGCCATGAGGACAGGAACCTTGTGTATCTTGTTCACCATCGTATCCCATGTGTTTATTTTCTGAATGACTAAACAATTTCATTAATTCTCATAAACAACCTTGTAAAACAGACAGGAAAGCATTATGATTCCCATTTTACAAATGAAGAAACTGAGGTCCAGAGTGGCTAAGTAATTTGCCCAAGATCACACAGCTAGAAAGTGACAGAGCTGGGAGAAGAACCTGGGTCTCTGACATCAAGTCCAATGCTGCCTGCGCTATAGAGTTCTTTTTGCCCCCAAAGTTTGGGGAATGAGAAATTCTTATTAATCAAGAATTACTGGGGCACCTGGGTGGCTCAGTGGGTTAAAGCCTCTGTCTTCTTCAGCTCAGGTCATGATCCCAGGGTCCTGGGATGGAGCCCCGCACCAGGCTCTCTGCTCAGCGGGGAGCCTGCTTCCTCCTCTCTCTCTGCCTACTTGTGATCTCTGCCTGTAAATAAATAAATAAAATCTTAAAAAAAAAAAAAAAGAATTACTTCATATTCCTTCATTCACTTAAGAAGAAATTTTGAACATTTGCTAAGTCCAAGAAGCATATTAAATATTATGGGAGATAAAAAGATATAGACCAAGATATGCCTCCCTATCCTTCCTATCCTCCCTACCACCTTCTAGGAACTTCTAGGGAAGTTCAAAGAAGCATCCAAATATCAATAAAATAAAATAGAAGGTCTTCACTACTGTTATGAACTGTGTCCCCCCCCACCCCAAATTCATATGTGGAAGCCCGAACACCCAGCACTTCAGAATATAACCTTATTGGGAGATGGGGAGTAATGGAGTAATGAAGTTAAAATGAGGCCATTATGGTGGGCCCCAATGCCACAGCACTGGTGTCCTATAGAGGACTGGTGTCCCTACCAGGGACGCCTGGGTACAGAGAAAGGGCCAGCTGGGGACACTGCCAGATGGAGGACATCTGCAAGCCAAGGAGAAGGTCCTCGGGAGAATTGTGGTATTTTGTTACAGCAATACCAGCTGACCATTACAAATGCCTTAGTGGAGATGAAGACAAAGCTCAGAGGCCTGTGAGAACAGCCAGCTAAGAAGTTCTAGTAGCTGGCAGACATTCGCTGGTTTGTGGTGCCATCACTGCCATCTCTGCCTCATGGCCCTCTTCTTGCTGTGTCTCTGCATCTCCGTGTGGCTTTCTATGCTCTGTGTCTTACTCTGTTCTCCTCACTAGGACAGCAGTCACTTAGGGTTCACAGCCTACTCTGTTCCCCTATGACCTCATCATAACTGGATGAATTACATCTACAACAAAACTACAACCGAAAAAGCATCGCCTTCTGAGCTAGGATGGTCAGGACTTCAGCGTGTCTTCTGGGAGAACATATTTCAACCCATGACAAGTGGTTGGCTCAATCTTACCAAAAAAGACTTCTTTCTAGAACTTTTCCTGGGAATAATAAGAAAGATCAACCTTATCCTGACAAGGTTTGAAGTAAAAATTATGTAAGACTAGAGCTGTCAGGGCCTGTCATTGTTGGAGAGGGACTGGGAAAAAGCAGGGCATAAGGAAAGAGCAATGGAATAAGTCCTCATGACATTCTCTGAGCCCCTGGATCCAACCATACCTGATGTCCATCTCTCTAGTTATGCAAATAATCTATTATATACATATTATCTGTTAATTCTCTCTGTTCATTGATCCAATATAATTGGATCACTTAAAACCAATAGCCCTAACTAACAGAGAAAATAGAACCAATAAGATCTGACAGGCATATGACAGCACTAAGGAGAAAGCCAAAGCTACCTCCAAACCTGAGTTATGGGGAAGAAATAGAGATGAAGATAGAAAAAAGAAAGTCTATAGGGAAAGTGGGTTTTGGAGGGAAAATAATGAAGCTAGTTTTGGATTTCATGAGCTTCAGATTCAGGGATAGATGGGGCTATATTCTCTGGGATAGAAAACATAAGATCAGGAGCCAGGAGAGAAACATTGTTACCTGTCTTAAGTATGATTTGTGCTAACACAGAGGGATGAGTTAGGGTTCAGGGCAGGAAATAGAGATCATTCTAGGCATGTCAGGAAGAAAGATGTTTAATGCAGGGAATTACCTCCTGGGTGGGGGACTTCTACCAGAAGTCTAGAAGGAGCCAAAGTAAGGGGGTCCCCCAGGGACCGTAGAGCTCAAGGACAAGCTATCGGAGCTACAATTCAGCATCAGGAACCTACTGCTACCACTACCCCTTAAAGTCCTGGAGGTTGGTGGCCAGCCATTGGAATAGTAAATCCAGTCACCACGGTTATCCCCTAACACATCTCTACAGCCTGTGCAAGGATAGCTAATTGGTGGAGCTTATCTTGCATCAGGAATCCTCAATGCGAGGAACTTGGGTCAGCTTTCCAACCTCCCCAGATAGAAGTAAGAAGAAATGGCCATTGAGGAAGTCAAGTCACAGATCCCACCACAAGTCATCTATAAATACTGTGAGAGACCAGGTAAAGGAAAAATCCATTGCTGGTGTGATCACTGCACAGCCTTCAACAAGAGCCTGCCACACTGAGCCTCAGTTTCCCCATCTCTAAAATGAGGCAACTGATCTGTGCGGTTTGTAAGGGTCTCTTCAGTCCAGCTCTTTCAGAAGTCTATGAGAGACACCCTAGCCCTGACCCAGAGATAAACAATTGTCTTCCCAGGAGTATTATCTTCGCAGCCGACAGGCCAGCCCCACACATTAGAACATAATCATTAAACACCTAGCAAGAAGTGCCACCCCACGTACAGTTTAATAATTCACATTCCAATCCAATTACTGCGAGTTTCATAAACAAGTGCTTATTAGAATATAGTCGTTTCCTCTGAGCAAGCAGGGTTTTTAGAAGGGAAATTACAATGATTATCTTCAAGATACAGGCATGAATAATACAATCATTCCTCCTCTTGCCTGGTTTTTATCATTTCCCTTCCCTGCTGGCATAGATGGGAGGCTTAACTCAGCCGCTTCTCCCACTCCGGACCCTTTTATCCCCTTGGCATAAGGTCCTCACCGTCTCTTCATCAAAACACATCTGTCCTGGCTTCTAGAGGGGGATTTGCTAAGGATTCTACTTACTCTTTACTCATCTCTGACTCATGATTGCATGTGAAGTTGGAGGGGGTTTGGTGGGGAGACAAGCAGCAGACTGCCAGTGGGGTGACTATATGGCTTGGGCATTTGTGACCTCTGAGTCTCGAGTCCCTATGTCTAAAATGAGGGGATTGGTTTAGACCAGGAATTCTTAACCTGGGTACATGGGCAAGCTCTGAGGAATTTAAGAGTAAGCTTAAATTTTATGCAGTAAGTTGTGTTCATAAGGGACCTCCATGTCCCCAATTTCTATTTAGAAAATAATGTGGTCCCAGGGACATTAATTCTATATCAACTCCATGGCCAAGACAAGTGACTGAGCTAAGGTGATCAGTGCCTCTATTTCCTGGCCAAGATATCGATCCAGAGATGAGCCATGTACCTAAACCTTACAATCACATCAAATCTTACTGAAACATAGACATTCTTTTCTGCTAGATGAGAACAAGTAGGAATGAAAATCCAGGAACTCCCACTAGCATCTTGGAACCCATAGGGTAGCCAGCTCTGGGATGAAGCTGACATTGTATGAGACTGAGCCTAGAAAGAGAAGAAATGAGAATCTTGGTGAAATTGTTGAATTGCTAGATCAAGCTTCACCTGATATCCCTAAAGCTTTAGTTACATGAACCTCCATTAGTTAAGCTGTTTTGAATAGGGCTTTCTGTTACTTGAAACTAAAAGCAACTTAAATGATAGTACATTTATATGTGAGCTGTTCTGAGGGGAGAAGTCATAGGTCCCAGGAAAGCTTCAAAATATTTTTTGATCCTTAAACTAGAAAAATCTCAGTACAAGCAACTAAGAAACTTCAATACTCTGAATACTATTAGCATCCTGTAATCTTACAAATCTGTGAAGTTCCAAATTGTTGGCTTGACTGATAATGTGATAATATATAACCCTCGCCGGTTTTTTTAGAGTTTTTCAAACACAAAAGAAATACATGCTTATTAAAGAAAATTTATAAACTATGGGGGAAGAATAAACAGAAAGACAACCATTGTTAATATTTTGGAAATTTCCTCCCAATTTTTTCATTTTCCTATGCATAATCCTAGGGAGGTTTTAATATAGCTGAGTTCAAACTATGTGTGCAATTTTGTATCATGCTTTGTTCACTTGACATTGTCATTTAATTCCTACATCATTACAAAACCTTTGTAAACAGCCTTTTTTAAAGTGGCGTCTTAACATTCTGTGGAATGGAAATTCTATCATTTCTTTTACCATTCCCCAAGTATAGGACAAAATGAGGCTGTTCCCAGGTTTTGTTTTTGTTTATCTCCTTGGTTATTTTGCCATTTTATTTCCTTATGTAACAAAGAACTCCTTGCCAATGTGATTGCAAATATAAAGGAAGGAGGCACCAGCCATGGCCCTCACCATGTCAGATCATGTGGGGAAGGAGGGAGGAGCACCATTTAGATATGGGGGAAGCCTCTGCCTTGCCATGGGATCTATATCAACCCAGACAAGACTATAAGACTACAGTGTTAAGCCACCTCCAGCCTTCTCGTGACCTCTATCAGGACAGAGCTCTGTTGATAGTGCTCCTGGCCTCTCTCCACCTGGAGCGTGAGTGCCTGCCCTGATCGGTGGGCTGGAGAAGGAGCCCTCAATGGGGGCCAGTGCACCCCTCCATTCCTTCATGCTGTAAGTTTAGTGGGGCGGGGCCCAGATCTGGGCAGCTCTGTAATCACCCAGTTGTCTATGACAAAATGAGAAGTCTCATTCTGGGGTTCAGCCATACGAACTCCCTTCACTGTCCGAAATCAGCTTAATTGTTATAAAGGTGATATTTGGGTCACCTATCTTCTTAGGTTCCACCTTATTTTTCTACTGGTGCGGGACTCAGGCAAGGAAGGATACTACTTATCGGACACGTTCAAAACCACTGAGAGGATAATATCTTCCACTGTTGCTGAATCTCTTCTCCCCGCCCCACAAGTAGACTGTTGGACTTGGCTCAAGTCACCTCTGGATCTCAGCCATCAAGACTATGTTTAGGCAGATACAAAAGATAATGGAATCATTATTTATAATAGCCACTAGCATTTATTGAGCAGTAATAAGGTACCATGTGCGGTATTAAATGCTCTACCCAGTTCATACTAGCAAACGCCTTGAGGTGGATATGGTCACCTCTATTTTGTAAGCAAGGAAACTGAGGCCCAGAGAGGCTGTGTAGCATTTAGAGTCACATTGTCGTCCATGGCCAGGTCAGGATTTGCAGTTAGATTAAGGTCCCTGAAAGCCTAAATTCTTAATCCCTCTGCACTGGTGCCGATAGTCCTGTGAGTTCCTCTGAAGCCAGAGAGGAAGGGCAGACAGAGGGAGAGAGAACCCCCACACCCCTATAGCACTCAGTCTGGCTAATTCCACCAGATTCAGAGTCCAACCATAGTCTTGATCTTTCCAGAGGCTACCTCGACAGCATCAACGTGGTTGTAAGGGACTAGGGTAAAGAGAGGGTATTTTTGGCTTTGGGATTCTCAAAATTTGCATAACATAAAACTCACCCTTTTGCATTATACAATTCAGTGACACTTAGTATATTCACGGTAGTGTGCAACCACCACTGTTATTTAGCCCCAGAACACTTTTACCACCCCAGAAGGACACCCTACTAAGTACACACTTCCCATTCCCCTCTTCCCCCAACCTCTGGTGATCACTGATCTGCTTTCCCCTCCTAGAGGTTTACTTATTCTGAATACTTGACACAAATGAAATCAGCTGTAGGAGATTTCTCATGGGTGACAACAACTCTCACAAGTCGGTCATTCTGTAGACACAGGAGAAATTCTCCAAGCACAGGATGAACGAATTCTCCTTTCATTGTCTACCTTGACTTCCTACTTGGCCATTGGGCTACCTCTTGGCTATTTCCTCCTTGACTGGCCATCAACCCTCTCTCCCATCCTCTCCCTTCACATTCTCTCTGAAAACCTTTCCCAATCAATGAGCCGAGGACTGTGCCTCCTCTTGAGCAGATAACCTTAGAAATTCAATGATTTTTAGATCTCTTTTTCCTTTCCTTTTCCTTTTCGCTCAAGAGGGTCAAGATCAAATGGCCCTGATTTCAACTGGAGTTCACCAGTTAAAATACTGACTGCAAGCGCGGGCTCCTACAGGAGTCCTCAGTCAATGAGCACATAATTGAACTGTCACCTCCCTCCACCTCCTCCTCCACTAGGCTTCACCCTTGGCACAGGAGCCCTGAAAACTGCATACATCCTTATAATGCATCACCTTTTCTTTCAGTGAATGCTGGCATTTCCTATAGTAGCTACAGCAGTGAGCAGTAAAACTGGTCTCTCTTTCTCGCCTCTGAAGGTTTTCCCTTCTGGCTGGAGAAGGAAGAGGAGAACTTCAAAGCTACCCAAAATTCTATGTCAGAGTGCAGAATGGGAGAGGCAGAGAAGGAATGACTGACGGAGAGGCAGGACCAATGAGGCCAACAGGGGATTGAGGGATTCTGTACTGAAAAAGGACTCCTACAACTCTCAGCACCCTCCTGCAGAAACATGAATTAAGACAGAGCCATCTGGCTGTCTTTGAGAAATATGGCCATAAGACACAATGCTGACAATATTCTCCTGGTCCTCACCTGACTTGAAGAAAGAAGCATTCTCCAAGGGCTTACAAATCCCAACAATTTCCCAAGTCTGTTCCATTTTCTCAGTATCTCACCCCAACAAGAAAATACCTATATTCACATGACAGGAAAGGGGAAGGAGGAACAACTGAGACATAAGGCATATGAGACACAGTAGCCCTTGCTTTCTGTCTTACCATGACCCCTCCTGTCTTTTCCAAGCATGCTCTTGGCATTCTGTGATCCTGAATATCCAATCATGATTATAAAGGCTCCTGGCTCTCATTAATCACGGCACTTGTGTCTACCACCCAACCAGCAAATGCACACATGTGCACACAGATACACACCCACACACACACACACACACACACACCTCTAGCATCACTAAGTCATTAGGCAAAGGTTCAGGCTTCTCTGGAAGGATATTCCTCAGCAGTTCTATTCATAAATAAGGAAATGAATGTTCTATAGCTACCAATCCTAACCATAGTTGCTCAGATGGGAGCCCAGAACTCTCCTGACCTCCCTACCCCCAACAGATACCCTCTGTATTAGGGTCCCAGGGCTGCCATAACAGATCACAAACTTGGTGGCTTCAAACAACACTAACTGATCATCTCAGAGATCTGGAGGCTTGAAGTCCAAAATCAAGGTGTTGCCAGAACCATGCTCCCTTCAGAGTCTCTGGGGAAGAAAACTTCTTGGTGTTTTCCAGCTCCTGGGGGTTGACAGTACCCTTGACCTTGTTTGGTTCACGGTAACAAAAATAAATTTCTGCCTCTGTCTTCACATGGCGTTACCTGCCATGTGTCTGTGTACAAATTTCCCTCTTCTTATAAGGACACCAGGCATTGAATTAGGGCTCACATTAATCTAGGATGACTGAATCTTAACTTGAGGACATCTGTAAAAACCCTATTTCCAAATAAGGTCACATTCATGGGTACATAGGAGACACTTGAATACATCTTTTAAGGAAATGCAATCCAACCTGCCACACTCTCATAAGGACCAAACCAGAGCCCTGCGGCACGTTAGCAATAAAAAGATCTTCCTGTTGTCAGTTCCTGCAGCCCTGAAAATGTATTATCATCAAGATGACAAAGTACCACTATTTACCAAGTACTTAACTGCCAAGCATCGTGCTGTTTTACACGGATTTTCTTGTTAATCCTCATATTTACCTTATGAAGTAGGAACAACTACCAGCCCCAACTCACAAGAAAGGAAACTGAAGCTTTAGAAAGTTAAGTCACTTACCCAAGGAACGTAATGCTAGATCCAGGATTTGAACTCAACTTTTCTGAACACAAAGCCTATCAAAGTTCTTCCATGCTTTACTTTCAGGTAAAGCTGCATGACTTTGAGCAAATTGGCACCCCTCTCTGGGCTTTGGTATCCTTACCCTGTAGGTTTCTAAGGGCTCTTCCCACTATGAGTACACAGCTCTGTGAGTCTTTTCATCTAGGTAACCAGTAACTCTGGCCAGCTGATCTATATTTGATCAAGATCCACTTCCTGCCCTGTCCCGGCCCCAAAAGCAACCAGATGCACTGCATAGTATGTTTACGCAGGATTCAAATACAGAGGACTTCAAATACCTTTCCCAAATCCAACACCAGGCTCTCATGGCCTCATTGGACGCAGTGATTATTTCCATCCAAATTAATGCTTCAGGAAGAGCCTAGGTCACCCACAGGGAAAGCCCAACTCTGCCAACAATACACATCTTGACAGCCTTGGGGAAAACTCACGCTTCTAATTTGTTTCTTATCAGCAGTATGCTTCTGGAACTGAGTGAGAACATCAAATTCACAATGTCTTTCACTGGACTTAAATGAATATTTCATATTCCAAACCTAGAGAACCAGTTAATGGAAGGGCCTTCCTTGTTTCCTGACTCTCCCCCTCTCCTTCCTAGCATGTTTCCACTATTTTTCATTGCATTTTCCAACAAAGCCACATTACGTGGGGCCCTAGACATCACGACAGAAGCAAGCAAGGGAAGGGAGTGGGCAATAACGAAGAGATTAGGGTCAGTAAGGGAACTGGTGCAAAGATAAAGAACAGGGCTTAGAGCAAGCTACAGCCAAAATGATCACAAAATCATAACATGAATCACATGTATTGAATGTTACCAGTTTCAGGCACATTTTCTCTTCTAGTGCCCTCAGCAATTATGTGGAGCAGCTGTGTTATGATCCCACTTTGCAGATGCAAAAAACCAAGACTCAGCTGGTAAATGAGATTCAGGACTGGGTGTGGCTGGTTCCAAAGCCTCTTTCCTCTAAACCCCAGGGGCCCGAGGATCACAAAGAATAAAACAATCCCCTCCTTCTTTGTAGAGTTTACACTACCGTGAGTGGTATAACTGAGAGCTGCCCCAAGAGTAGGGACAATTTCTATTCTTTTCGGGGAGGAGGAGACAAGCTTTTTTTTTTTTAAGATTTTTATTTATTTATTTATTGAACAGACAGATCACAAGTAGGCAGAGAGCAGGCAGAGATATCAGGGGAAGCAGGCTCCCTGATGAGCAGACAGCCCGATGCGGGGCTCGATCCCAGGACCCCGGGATCATGACCTGAGCTGAAGGCAGAGGCTTTAACCCACTGAGCCACCCAGGCGCCCCAGGAGACAAGCTTTAATTCTAGTGCTGCTGAAAATAATAAGACTGTCTTAGATGTGACGTCTCGGACAGAATCAATGCTTGAGAAGAATGTAGGGGGAAGGGGGGAAGCGGCCCTCATCATCTTCATCCTCCTCCCTCTAGCTCCTGCTGCATGGTCAGAGCCAAGGGCTGAATGGTTCCGGCCATCTCCCAAAGCTGCAAGATCTTCCTTCTGGGAGCTGAGTCCCGCTCCTCCTCCCCACAGAGCACTCAAGTCACACAGACCTGGATTCCAGCCCTGGCTCTTACAGCTTCCCTCCTCTATAAGATGCAGGTGATATTGGCACCTGTAGACCTGGAACCCCACCACTTCCCCGTCCCTTCACCCTCCAGCCCTGTTGAGCTCAGTCCCCTGCACTCTCCCTTCTCCCACTCTTTGTTCCCCAGAGCCACCTTGTCTGCCCAGCAGGCAGTTATCTTTTTAAAATATAAATAAAATCTCATAACGGTCCTGCCCAAAACCCTCCTGTGGCATCTCACCATTCTTAGAATGTAAAAAATTACTCATCATGGCTTTCAAGGTCCCCCCCTGCCTGCTCCCCCTACACTCTCCCCCTTGATCCCTCCATGGCACCACATGGGCCTTCTAGCTCCGCAAACATGCCCAGGTCATTAGTGTCTTGGAGCTGGTTGGTCCCTCCGGCCAATGTGCTCTTCCCCTCAACTTCACACCCTTCCTTCCTCACTTCATTCAGGTCTCTACTCAAGCGTCCTTTCTCCAGAGAAACTTCCTTTCCCTTCCCATTGGAAAAGCTGCTTTCCTATCACATTCTAGGACTTCGCTTGCCTCATTTTTCTCCATAACGTTTATTACTACTTGAAATTCTACATGTGTTTTAATCGTTATTGTCTTCTCCACTGCAATATAAGCTCTCTGACAGCAGGAACCTTATCTATCTTGTTTATCCAATACTTGTCAGACAGTAGGTGCTTCATAAATATTGGTAGGTGAATAAATGAATGAATGAGGCCATATAAGCTTTAGCAAAGACTGCTAATTGTCCCCAGTATCCATCTCCCCTTCTCCCCTCCAGTAATTAAAACCCCAGGTTGTAGTTGGACACAATACTATCCGCCTAAAGACAAGGTTTTTCCAGACTCTCTTGAAGCTAGATGTGTCTATACAATGAGGTTTAGGATAATTAAGTTTGCCATAAAAAATACAGGATGCCCAGTTAAATTTGAATGTCAGATAAACAAACAACAATTTTTTTGGTATAAGTATTTCCCAAATTAAAAGTTCAACAATTATACAGCATTACTTGCAATAGTCAATATATGCAAGCTGCATAAGCGTCCATCAATAGATGAAGGGATACAGAAGACGCGTCATAGGGGTGCTGGGGTGGCTCGGTCAGTGGAGCGTCTGCCTTCAGGTCATGATCTCAGAGTTCTGGGATCGAGCCCCACTTGGGGTTCCCTGCTTAGCAGGAAGCCTCCTTCTCCCTCTGTCCCTCCCCCTGCTCATGCTGTCTCTCTCCCTCTCAAATAAATAAAAGCTTTTTTTTCTTTTTTTTAATAAAACTTTTTTATTATATATATTATATATATATGTCATATATATGTATATATATATGTATATATATATATATGCACACACACATAGGAGTATTATTCAGCAATGAAAAAGAATAAAATGAAATCTTAATATTTGCAGTGGCATGGATGGAGCTAGAGAGTGTAATGCTGAGCAAAATAAGTCAGTCAGAGAAAGACAAATATCGTATGATTTCACTCATGTGTGGAATTTAAGAAATAAAACAAATGAACAAAGTAAAAAGAGACAAACCAAGAAACAGACTCTTAACAGCAGAGAACAAACTGATGGTTACCAGAGGAGAGGTGAGGAAGGCCGGGGAAGCGCATGGGTGAAACAGGTGATGGGGATTAAGAGTACACTTACCATGATGACCCCTGAGGAATATGGAATGGAACCACTATATTGCACACCTGAAACTAATATGACTATGTTACTCTATATAACTATATGTTACTAATATGTTAACTAAACTGTAATTAAAATAAAAATTAAATTACAATTTTTGAAAGCCTAATCATTGTGTTAGTACAAGTATGCCCTATTCAAAAAAAAAAGTTATTAGTTGTGTTAAAATCAAATGCAGAGAGAGACCCGACTTGAAACCTCCCTGAGCAAAACCAGTCCCATAACCAAAGCTTCATTTAGCTTATTTTGCAAGACAAGCAGAGCTAACTTGACCTGGGTCATTTCTTGCTCACGCCTCTGAAATCATAAGCAAAACTTAAATTGTTCCCCCAAAATGGATATGAAGTAACCACTAACCGATGTCCTGTCATTAAAGAAAATTCTCGCATTGAAACTGATCACGGTAGACAACAGTCACTTCCCCACACCACACAAGCTGCTTTCTGAAACCAGACATCTCCCCTAATTCTACATTTTGGTTTCAGTACCCCTGCTTTGTAAATTGACTTTTTGGTGGGTGCACAATGAACTTTTACTAATTACTACTGCGGGGACCGATTCATTTTACTTGTTGGGTTTGGTTTTTTTTCCTTCTGAGCTTCTGACCATTGTTTATCTGAAATTCAAATTTAAGTATGTGTCCTGTATTTTTGTTTGGTATATCTGGCAACGCTATGGCCTAACGAAGAATAAGGCAAAGTAACACATTCCAAGGTTACAGCCTTAAAACTACCACTCCAAGGTCACAGCCTTAAAACTAAGGACATGTCCTCACTTACGGGTCCCCTTGCATCAGGCAGGAACGCCATTCTAAGCGGCAGTCTGAGTCCCCTGTGACCCTGTGGCCCAGGGCAGCACTCTCGGATGGCAGGAAGCCAGAGACCGGAAGGAGCCAGTCCTGGGCGCACATGGTAGAACAGGGAGACTCTACTTCCCCTACTAGCTCCAATTTTTAGATGACAGGAAAACTACCTTTCACCTCATTAAAGACTCTGTTAGTTTGTTCCCCATTAAAAGCAGCTAAACCAATAGCCAAACAAATGCAAAATTATAAAGAAGTTTTGGTAATTTGGCAGCCTGATACATCAGAGAGCTTCAATGAATGTTTACTCCCTCTTGTCCTCACTAACCGAGTTGCTCCTTGGTACCAAATGTCACAGCCCTTTTTGGTAGGAGTGTGGCATCTGTGTCCTTCACTGGCAGCTCCTGATGCCCTCTCCGGTGGTTTCCGAGCACCAGGCCTGGGGCAGCAGGAATTCAGCTGCCCACAGAGGCAAGGGGGCCCTCTTGGCCTCTGAGGAGAGGGGCTCCAAGAGAGGCGTACTTACAGGGCCAAATGAAGCAAAGGGACCGGTAAGATTTTCTGTTCTCCCAGCGTGGATCTCCATTGGCCTGGAGATGCTCCAGAGTTCCGTATCACATCGCTCTGAGCTCTCGAAATATGGTCATCTCTGGAAACCCAGGGAGAAGGGAATGAACCCCAGATCTTTCTGCCCTGGGGCTTCCCTGGCTCAGCCAGAGTCACAGAGGCCCGGGGCAGGGAGGAGCCTCCACAGCCTCTGGGAAGTTCTTCCCTCCACTGCCCGGAGCACGCTTCCCCGCACCTTCCCGTGGCTGGTCCTCTCCCCCATTCAGCATGGCCACAGTGTCACCTCTGAGGAGGCCTTCCCTGACCAATCCAATCCAAAGAGAAGCCCCTGTGGTCACCCTCCAGCTCCGGGCCTGGTTTTCCTCTACAGCATCTATCACTTCTAACTTATCCTTTTCTATCTCCAGGCTCATTGTCTGCTGAGCCCACTGGAAGGTAAGATCCATGCGAGATCTGTCTCTTGTTCACTGCTGTATCCCCGGCACCTCAAACCATGCCCGGCAGGGACGAAGGCGCTAGATGAACATTTTTGAGTAAATAAATGAATAGAAGAGAGAGGTGGATGCAGATATAGTTACGGATGTGGACACAGACAGAGATAGATCAGGGTCATCCACAAGTCAGGCAGATTTTACCAATGGCTTCCTTCTAGAGGGTGACAGGGAAAGTGACAAAACCTCCACATGCACAATGACACCAATGCTTCCCTGAAGAAAACCTGGCCTTTTAGCGTCAGGCTTGCCTCCCTGTTGATTTGGGAACCTCTGCCGGGTTGAAGTAGTATTTCTGCAGAGTGTTAGCACTAAAGCAATCTGAAGTTCAAGCCCTTGGTGGGGAAATGGACCCAGAGAGGAGGTGAGCCGTGCCGACAGCAGCAACCAAGGCCTGCAAAGCACTGCTCACTGCAGCAAGCGTCTTCCCATCCTTGCCTGTACTTCGCTCTGCACAACAGTTCTACTGGGCGAGTGGCAGCAAGATTGGTGGCATTATAATTACATTTAAATGTAGTCTATTAGCCTCCCGAACTGTGCATTTAAAGACGGGCAAGATGCAAATGGTGCAAAGAGCCAAGATGCCCTTCAACAGATGAATGGATAAAGAAGATCTGGTCCATAGATATAATGGAATATTACTCAGCCATCAGAAAGGATGAATACCCAACTTTTGTATCAACATGGATGGGACTGGAGGAGATTATGCTGAGTGAAATAAGTCAAGCAGAGACAGTCAAGTATCATATGGTCTCAATTCCTTGTGGAGCATAAGGAATAACATGGAAGACACTGGGAGATGGAGAGGAAAAGTGAATTGTGGGAAATCAGAGGGAAAGACAAACCATGAGAGACTGAGGACTCTGAGAAACAAACAGGGTTTTAGAGTGGAGGGGGATGGGCGGGTGGGTGAGCCTGGTAGTGGGTATTAAGGGGTATTGCATGGAGCACTGGATTTTATATGCAAACAGTGAATCAGGGAACACTACATCAAAAACCAATGACATACTGGATGGTGACTAACATAACATACTAAAAAATAATTAAATAATTAAATGAATAAATAAAAATGGGCAAGATAGTAAATTTTATGTTAGGTGTACTTTACCACAATTCTTTTTTTACATTTCCAAGTCTTTTATTTTATTTTTTATTTTATTTATTGTGTTCAGTTAGCCACTGTACAGCACATCATTAGTTAATTGATATAGTGTTTGATGAGTCATTACTTGCATAGAACACCCAATGCTCAGGTAATGGGTATTAAGGAGGGCATGTGTTGTGATGAGCACTGGGTATTTTACCACAATTAAAAATAAAAAGCATATATATAATTTTTATATTTATATATTTTATATATATACATATATATGACATATACACATATATATATAGTTATTAACAGCAACCTTATTTTGCACATGAACCAAAGACTGTGATTTATAAAAGTCATACAACTACAACTAGGGATTGGAGAAGCTAGGCTTAACATGAGGACTTCTGATTCGAGCTTGGACCTCCTCTACAAGGGAGAGGGAATATTCACTCCACAAACATGCCAAGAACTAACCTCAAGCTAGAAGATGAGTGCCCTGAGCTTTCCAAGAAGACTTCCTTTTTTTTTTTTTTTTAAGACTTATTTATTTATTTATTTGAGACAGAGAAAATGAGCAGAGGGAGAAGCAGACTCCCTGCTGAGCGGGGAGAGTGACTCCAGGCTTCATCCCAGAACCCCGATATCATGACCTGAACCAAAATCAAGAGTTGGACGCTTAACCGACTGCGCCACCCAGAAGCCCCATTCCAAGGAGACTTCAAATGTGCTGAGACCCATCACAGCTGGTCACGCCACTCCGCTGCAGAGGCCTGCCTCTTCCATGATACCATGCCGAGGGGTAGCTGATCCAACAGACAAGAGCTCAATACAGATCATGTGTCATTTACTCTCATTGTGTGATGATTAATTTGCTTGGGGACCAAGAGAGTTCAGTGGTTACATTAACGTGCAAAGAAAAATTAAACATTGATGCGTCCTTTATCTCTTCATTTCTAGACGGATAAGTCCTGTCAGTGTCTGCAAGAGATATTCTCATTGACATTGTTTATCTGTTCCATTGACATCAAATTACACTTGAGAAACAAGAACTAATACACCGCGGTGTTTTTATGCAAAGTGGTGACTGTAGGGGCCAGATATTAAAGAAAAAAAAAATATCTAGCCTGAGATTCTAGTGTAGCATAAACTCAGTGCAATATGACACCAAGAATCAAGCCCAAACAGGTAGGAGCTCAATAAAGTCTTCTTGGAAAATCCCTTCTGGGTTCCTTGAGCCCCAGTTTAATATGCAGCATTGTGCTGGGGCTGCAGAAGGGTTCCACCTCATGAGCCAGCTTTGCTCTAATGTCCACACTCACCGTGTTGAAAGAGTCAGAAGGGGGGTGCCTGGGTGTCTCAGTCAGTTAAGTGTCTCCTTTTGGCTCAGGTTGTGATCTCCAGGTCCTGGGACCAAGCCCCGCATCCGGGCTTCCTGCTCAGCAGAGAATCTGCTTCTCTCTCGCTCGCTCTCTCTCTCCTTCTGCTCCTACCCCCTGCTCATGTTCTCCCTCTCTCCAATAAATAAATAAGAATCTTTTAAAAAAAAAAAAAAGACGGAAGCCTCATTAGAAGAATTACAGTTATAGCACGGAGCAAACTATTATCGACTGCATGTCTTCCTGTCCTCCGCCAGCTCTCCCACTTGACTTAGGTCATGCTTCTCTCTCGTTCAGATGGGCTGCCCTGTGTCCATGCAATACTGGGCTTCTCAAAGTCAGGCAACAAAAAGATGCACTTTGCAACCAGAGACCTGCAATGGAGTCTTAGCTCCATCATTTACTACTTCTATGAACTTGGGAAGTGACATAACATCACTGAGCCTGTTTTCCCATCTCAGAAAATGGGATAATAATATTGCTTACCGCAGAGGACTGTTGTGTGACTTAAATGAGATGATGTGTGCAAAACACCAAGTGTGGAGTCTGGTGGCAATAAGAGTTCAGTACATGCACCGATATTAATAGATGTCCCACAATGTGTAGCACTGTGTTAATCGTATAGTACACTTGTAGTATTAGCAGTTACCTCACGGTCATTAGGATGAGGGATCTTTTAGTTGATTTTTACCATATTTCATTAAATACTAGTTAGAACTTACCAAGTACATATAATGTGCTAGCCTCAGCCACATGTGTTTCATGGGTCTTAATTCATCTGATTTTCATACAGTTGTGGGGGGGAGCAGGAATGTGCACCCAGACAATCTGGCTCTACTACCATGACCCTCACTGCCACTGTCAGAAACAAGCTGTTACTTCTTTTGTAATTAGAAAAACAAATCACAGGGCATCTGGGTGGCTCAGTCAGTTGAACATCTGCCTCAGCTCAGATAATGATCCCACAGTCCTGGGATCGAGTCCTGCATTAGGCTCCCTGCTCAGTGAAGAGACTCGTCTCCCTCTCCCTGCTACTTCTTCCTGCTTGTACGCTCTCTGTGTTGAAGAATAAAATCTTTAACCAAAAAAAGAAAGAAAGAAAGAAAGAAAGAAAGAAAGAAAGAAAGAAAGAAAGAAAGAAAGAAAGACAAATCACAAAACTTCTATAATCAGAAAAACTATTTTTTAAATGACTTAAGATGTTATATACGCATTTGCTCAATGATTATCAACTCCCATCCAAATCTGTAAGAACCTCAAGACTGAGAGATTGACACTTCTTTTATTTCATAGGAAAAGTTTTCATGAGAACTACTCTGCAGCCCAACAATTGCCCTACTAGGTATTTATCCAAAGGATGCAAACATAGTAATCCAAAGGGGCACCCGCACCCCAATGTTTATAGCAGCAGTGTCCACAGTAGCCAAATTATGGAAAGAGCCCAGATGAGTATCAACAGATGAATGGATAAAGAAGATGGCATATTTATATATGTGTGTGTGTACACACACACACACCCCTATCACACATACACATGGAATATTACTCAGCCATCAAAAAGAATGAAATCTTGCCACTTGCAACAATGTGGATGGAACTAGAGGGTACTGTGCTAAGCAAAATAAGTCAGTCAGAGAAAGACATATACCATATTATTTCACTCATATGTGGAATTTAAAAAACGAAGCAAAGGACCATAGGGGAAGGGAAGGAAAAATAAAATAAGATGAAATCAGAGAGGGAGACAAACCATAGAAGACTTTCAGCTATAGGAAACAAACTGCGGCTTGCTGGAGGGGAGAGAGAGGGGATGGGGTAACTGGGTGATGGACATTGAGGGCAGGGGATGTAATGAACACTGGGTGTTATATGCAATTGATGAATCACTAAACTCTACCTCTGAAATTCATAATACACTATATGTTAATTAAATTGATTTTAAATTTTTTTTAAAAGATGCTATGGAAAGTAGAAGAAATGATGTCTTCCCCGTAGGGCCTTGTACATGTGGAAAGTGTATTCTTATTGTTAATAGCTGATATTCATTTACCACAGACCATGTGCCCAGCCACAGTGCTGAAAGCTTTGCCTACATTGTCTTACTCAATCCCCATAAGATATCAGTGAGATAGGTACGATTAATATCCCCGTTGTGCAAATGAGGAAATAAAGCCTTGGGGTTCCAAGGGGGAAAATATGCATAGGCTGCCACGTGGCTGCCACGGGCAGTGATTTCTGTCCATTTTTCTTTGCCCCACTATCTTAAAAAGCAGGCCCCTGGATAGGTACTTGAAACATCCCTGGCAAAGTGAATACCAACTTTTTAATCCACTCCCGTCACTAAAAAGCAGTGCACCTGCCAGACATTAAACTTTACAGGCACATACTTCCAGAGCTAGTGAGTTCTAAAGAATCCCACTCTCTGAGTTTATGGAGCTCTTCTTACACCTTCCCCCACGAGCACCTCCTTTCCCACCTGCAGCATTTGAAGATGGGCGAAGATGGACCTGAAATGGAGAAGACATGCTGTCTCTCTGCTCTCGCCTGCTAATTCTCAATTTCAAGATGTTCCATTACACCTGATTTATAGCCTGACAGGGCTCATTCTAGCCCACAACCTTGAGCTTGTAAAATGCACTGGGGAAAATTTACTAACGACCATGTTCATCTTACGGCAAGGTAGGGTTTTTTTTTTTTTTTTTTTTTTTTTAAGGGAAAAAGCCTCAAGAAGCAGGGATATTTCAAACCGCCAATTATGAATAACAATTGTTTGATAGCCGAGTGCAGTAGATCTTCCAGCTCATTCAGTTTTCATCTAATTAAATCTTTCATTTCCATGGGCAGCATGCCGCGCATGCTTGTGTTTGCTTTTGTTGGCAGGATATAATCAATAGGAGAAATGTGGACGCATTTCAGCATTTATTAGCAGCTCAATTGGAAGTTGTTTTATTTTAATAACATCCTTGCCTTCATTCTGTTCAGGGTAAATCGACAGCTTTGATGAATAATAGACGACAGAAAACTGGCTTATGTTATCCCATTAAGAGTAAAGAAATCAGAGAATGAAAGAAAGCTGAGTGAGAAATTGAAAAACACTTTAAGCTGCATTTTCTTTGTTACAAAAGAAAAGAAAAACAAACAAAAATGCCTTCCACTCACTCCAAAAGATCATTAAACCTATTAGCTAGTTATACCTCCCAAGAACATGGTGATAAATCCCCTTTCTGAAGCTTTCCACCACTTTTCTTTGCAGCTCATAGTTAGTTGTTCTTGGTTAATTTCCCTTGGGGCTGCAACAAGGACTTGAAAGGGGAAAACCAGTACAAAATGTCATTTGTTCACCGGAAGTGAATCCAAATGCCCAAATGCTCCCATCCTCACATTGAGATGCGTACTGGCAGAGAGAGGACAACTTAACAACAAACATGGAAACTCCACAGTGATGAGGTGTTCACAAGAGCCCACTGCACAGCATGATCAACAGAATTCAAAGTCATCTGTGAGCCAGAAGACCGCTCTTTGGAAATCCTACCTGGTATGGCCAACCATTCACTTGACAACACCATGTGAATACTTCTCATCTAAAAATATGAGCATTTTTCCACAATGAGATACCACTTCACACCCATTAGGATAGCAATTATCAAAAAAATAAATAAATAAACAAATGAACAAGTGTTGGCGAGGATGTGGAGAAACTGGAACTCTTGCACACTGTGGGTGAGAATGTAAAATGGTACAGTCACTGCAGAAAACAGTTGGGTGGTTTCTCAGAGTATTAAATATAAAACTACCTTATGATCCACCAACTCCACTTCTGGGTACGAGCTCCCAAGATGTGAAAACAGGGACTGGAACAGATATTTGTACACTCATGTTTATAGCAGCAATGTTCACAATAGCCAAAAGGTACAAGCAATTCAAATACCCATGAAGGGATGAATGAATAAATAAAATGTGGTATATACATAAAACAGAATTATTCAGCCTTAGAGAAAAAGTTAAAACACATGTTATAGCATGGATGAACCTTGAAGACAGTCACAGAGTAAAATAAGCCAGTCCCAAAAGGACAAATATTGTATGATTATCTGAGGTTCCTAGAGCAGTCGAATTCATAGACGGAGAGGAATGGTGGCAGCCAAGAGTTGTGGGGAGGGGAGCATGGAGTTTGTGTGCAATGGACACAGTCTCTGGTGGGGAAGATGAAAAAGTTCAGGAGACAGACGATGGTGACGGTGATGGATGGCACAACAGGAATGAATGCCACAGAAGTATACATTTAAAAATGCTTGGAATGGTGAATTTTGTTTCATATATTTTGCTACAATAAATATAAACAATATTTTAACCCTCAGATAAAGTTGTCCTTGGATAGTTACCACCTGAGCATACAGCACACCCATTCATTCAGTCGCTCAAGCCAGAGAAGCGAGAACCGACCCTGGTACCTCTCCACATCCTGGCCACCCCCAGCAGAGTCTATGGCCTAAATGAAAGCTCCATCAGTCTAATTGCTGCCATGTCCTGCCACCTCCCTGAGTGACTGTCCTCTCTTACTTGGATTCTCTAATGACCTCCTACCTGGTCTCCGGGATCAGCCCAGGCTCTCCCCCCTCCAGGCCACTCTCCACCAGCAAGGAGGCTGAGCTTTTACGGACAGAAACCAGGTGCTGTCGCTGCTCACCTCCAAAGCTTCCTCTGCCACTGAGAACCAAGTCGGGGCTCCTCCGCAAGCCTACCAAAGCCCTGAAGCCAGGGGACCCCACTCCCAGGGGTCTCCTTGTATCACCGTCTCCCTCACTCAGTACTTCTGGGCTTCTCTGTACACAACACACCTCCACTAGCTCCTCAAACTCAGGAGGGTCCATCGTCACACAGTGCTTGGCCCATGGCACCCCTTTGCCAGGAATGTTCTTCCCTCTGTTGTTTGGTCAAACACTCCTGGGACTTCAGGCCTCATTACAAGTGGCATTCGCTCAAGGGTCCTTTGCAGACTCCTCATTGCAAAGAGCCCTCTGGTCTCCTCTCACGCACTTTCACTTTCTTCTTTGTCCCCAGGGCCCTTTTTACACTTCTGAATGTGTATCATGCTTCCCCCTGGGGACAGTGAGATCCCTGAGGACGGCACCCATGTGTGTCTTGATCCGTATTCCCAGCCACTCAGTACGATATCTGGCACACAGTAGGTGCTTATTTGTCAGGTGAATGAATAAGTAAAGGAATGCAGGTTCTTTCAGGTCACACCAACAATGGGAAGCAGAAAGCCTGCCTCTGACCCAGACAGCCTCCACCTTTGACTTTCCTGGAGAGCTGGGCAGGCCTGGGCACCTGATCTGAAGCCCACCTCGCCTGACGCCAACACACATACTCACTTGCAACCACTTAGTGATGAACAGATGCACCCAAAGGCCCTCTGGCGAAAGGGTCTGGCTTTTCCCCGAGAAGGGAACAAGAGTAACGCTTGTCATGCGTCGAAGACGAGGTAGCTGCTTGAGTTGTTTCTCACAATGACATAAATTCGTTGACAAGTGCCACAAAGCTGTTCTTGTTCCTTCGTTTTCCACAGCATGCTGCCTGCTGTATTAGTGAACAAATGCCTTGAAACAACATGACATCGGCGATGTAGATGGAATGTGAAATTGGGTCGGCCGTTGTCAAGCCCCCCCAGGGCAGTCCCGAACCCTTTCCTCGGGGTGGCAGTGAGAAAGTCTCAGTTCCCTTGAGGGCTTTCTCCCTTTGGCAAGCCGTCTTCCCATAGGTAACACTCCACCAAACAGTAGCTTGGTAATGACCAATGCTACAGTGATTATTATTGTTAGCATGGACTCTATTTTATTCTCATTTAATTAGTAATTATTTTAGATTACATGGCTGAAGAGCTGCTACAATGAGTGTTTCCTGGCGGTCAAGGGCTAATTCTCCATCAAGGCAGAAATATGGGCTATTTTGAGTTCAGCCATTGGAAGCTGTAGTGATGAACAGCTCTCGGTGCCATATGGCGCGGTCTAAACCCAGTGTCTCTCCACAACAATAGTTTCACTTCTATTACCATTAAGGAGAAATATGTAAAAAAACTGTTTTCCCTCCAAACAGAGCTCCCTTGCTGGCCAGCCCTGGAGTATCTGGGAGAAGGAAACCCAGCAATCCTGCCACACTTATCAGGGCTAGCCCCTCTTGGGGGATCCCCTGGGGTGGGGGGCAGGTTTCCAGCTAATGTTTAATTGACTATAAAACATACACATCTTCTGTTAGAGTCAACGCCCAACAAATCAGGGAACCAACGTGCCGTGACATTTGAAAGCCACGTAGCTATATGGTGGGTGCACACAAAGCGGGCTAGCTTGCCCTGTTTTTGCATTTCAAACATTTAGCCCTATTTCCATAAGTAAATATGCTGTCTTCAAATCACTGAATCCAGGATAAAAATAAGATGAGCCCGGAACCATCTTTTTGTGTCATGAAGTACGGAAGTGCCCAAACAGTGACAAAGAAATGTCAAGAGGACACAAGAACCAATGTGAAGCAGCTTCCACTACCTGAGTCTGAGAAGTTGTGAGCATCTAAATAAATAATGATTGTAACAGATTAGAACCCCTTGGATAGAATAGTACCCATAAATCCAGACTGATAGAAATTGAAGCATAAATAAATGAGAAGAGAAAGCTCTTCTTTATAGCAGAAAGTTATGTATTTAAATGCAGAAGTGAAGACGGTATTAGAAAATCACCACTTGGAAACCATCGTAGTAATCATCTGTTGATCAAGAAACATCAATGGGTGCCAAACCCCAGTGGAGGACAGGCTTATGCCTAAAGAGATATTTACATAGTTTCAAAGTATCTCCTCATCAGTTACTTATGAATCACAAAAGGACTTTATAGTGAGACACCTGGCCAGCCCCAGCATCATGAGTGATCGAAGTAAAAACCACCAGCAACCAAAGAGACGTCGTATGCCACCCCACGGGGCGTGATACAACAAAACACAATATCTGTTACCTTCCAGCCCTCGCCATCACCTGAGTCTAACTAAACTGAGGGAGAGTCTGCAAGATGACTGGACTACGGTCTTCAACCCTGTCCATGTCATGAGACAGAATTACCAGATGATCCAGCAATTTCATTTCTGAGTAAATACTCAGAAGTGCAAGCAGGGGGAGCCTGGGTGGCCCAATCGGTTAAGCATCGGCCTTTGGTTCAGGTCTGATCTCCAGGTCCTGGGATCGAGCCCTGTGTCAGGCTCCCTGCTCAGTGGGGAACTTGCTTCTCCCACTGTCTGCTGCTCCCCCTGCTTGTGCCCTCTGTCTCTCTCTCTCTCTCTCTCTGACAAATAAATAAATTAAATCTTTTTAAAAAAATTAGACAAAGTGCAAGCAGGAACTCAAACAGGTATTTGTACGCCTGTGTTCACAGCAGCAATAGCCACAAAAGCCAATCAGTGGAAGCAATCCAAGCGCCCACTACTGGGTGAGGGGATAAACAAAATGTGATAGATACACACAACGGGATAGTGCTCAGCCTTAAAAAGGAAATAAATTCTGACACCTGCTAGAGCATGGATGAACTTTGAATTAATTGAACTTAATTAAATAAGCTGATCATCAAAAAAGACAAATACTGTATGATTCCACTTGCATGAGCTACCTAGAATGGCTCAATTCATAGAGAGTAGAAGGATTGTTTCCAGAGGCTGGAGGTTGGAGAACTGAGGACTTCACGTTTAATGGGAGCGGAGTTTCAGGTCGGGGAAGATGGAAAGTTGTGGAAATGGAAGGTGTTGGTTTCACAACAATGTAAACACAGCTAATGCTGCAGAACCAGACACTTAAAAATGGTTAACTGGTAAGTTTTGGGGCGCCGAGGCGGCTCAGTGGGTTAAAGCCTCTGCCTTCAGCTTAGGTCATGATCCCAGGGTTCTGGGATGGAGCCCCGCATCAGGCTCTCTGCTCAGCAGGGAGCCTGCCTCCCCCACTCTCTCTGCCTGCTGCTCTGCCTACTTGTGATCCCTATCTGATAAATAAAAAAATCTTAAAAAAAAAAAAAGTGGTAAGTTTCATATCATATCTATTTTACCAGAATTAAAGAAAAAAAAAGAATTCAAGCCTTGGAGTCAAAGCTTTTTGAGGGTGATGGGTAAGTTGGTGGCACTGATAGTAATATTGGTTTCGCAGGTGTATACTTATCTCCAAACACATCAAGTTGTATACACTAAATAGCTACAGCTTTTTTGTATGTCAATCATAGCTCAGTAAAGCAGTTTTTTAAAAATGTGGGTTCAAATTCTGACACTGCCACTTACTATGTGATTGTAGGCCAAGTACTTAACTGTCTTTGAACCTCAGGTTTCTCCTTTATAAAATAGAGACAGGATAGGATGAGCATGAAGCTAATACTTTTAGCACAGTGCCTGGTACACAGCCGGCATTTGATAATATTAGTAAGTCTATAAGTATACAGAAACGCAAAATAATATGCCATCCGTGTTTAAGAGAACTAAAGCTAGTTTGGTGTGGTTGGAGAATGTGGTGACATGGGGGAGATGCTAGAATGAAAAGCGGTCTTTTGTGCCAACATGAAGAGTTTGAACTTTGCTCTGAGGCCTATGAGGGGTCACTGGAGGGTTGTAAACAGTTCCGGAGAACATTAGAGAAAGAGATAGAGAGGGAAGGGGGTAAAGATTAAGCTCAGTTTTAAGGACATGGACATCTGATCATTTCACTCAGCCTGTGGGTTTTCTCTTCCCAGTTAACACCAGTAATTAACACCAGTGGCTTAAGGGAAAAGAAACCATGTTACATTTAGCACTCTCACTTTGCCCCCACCACCTTATCAGAACAGGGAACTCAGATACAAAGGAACTAGCCATGTTAAAAAGTCAATTTAGGCTAAAGTATGGACTCCAAAAAGCCTGCTCTCTCCTTATCTCCCCCATTAATCACTGGGTGGAGGGCACGGGGGCTTCCCACTGTGTTCTCCATCTGTTCTCTGCCCCGTGCCAAGCTTTCTTTAAACCCCGAACATCTGTGAGGAGCAGGACTGGGTCAGAAGACAGTTTTGCTCAGGTTACAACCTGCACATGGATGGCCCGTGTCACACAGCTCCTCTCGTTTCCACATTCTAATAGGCTCATTTCCACCACTATCGCTGAACGCCATTCTAAACAGTTGCTCTCCGCTGATTTTTCTCTCCATTCATAAAGTTTAAGCTTTTATGTGAAAACTCAAAGTAATGAATGTAGCCAAAAGCCCGCAATTCTCCCAGGTGAGCTGTATTGTTGACCTGGTTCTGCCCCGCCCTTTAAATGAGATTTATTTTGGATTTAACGGTTTGTTTGTTTTTTTTTCTAATTACCTAGGTAATATATATTCCACCCTGAAAATATCAAAAGTATAGAAAAACATAAAAAGTACAAATAAAAGTTGCCTATAATCTTACCAGCCCAATGTAAAATCTTAAAATCTTGATATATATCCTTCTAATTTTTTTTCTAGTTTTCTTTCTATGCATACATTACTTATTCTTTGTTAAGCTGGGCTTGTGTATACACTGAAAAGTCTACGTTTAAAATAATAGCTCTTACCGGGCAGGACGAGGGACAACTGTAAGCTTCCTCCAAAGTTTCCCCAGAACTAGCTTGGCTGAGGGGCTCTGGCAGCAGCCACATACGGAGGCTGTGCTGATGAGCCAGGGCCTGGACCCTTGGCATCCCTGAGAGCTGCCTGTCTTGGTTATATGGCTCTGGATTAGGATTCTCCCTGGAACACCCCACCATTAGTTTGCGTGCAATGTTCAGGAACCTAAAATGCCTATCCATGAGAGCGTTCGTAGGTTACGGTGAATGCCGAATCTGGTAGACAAATCACAAGAATCTGTTGCAGAGAGGTACCTGGGTGACTGAGTTGGTAGGGCATAGGCCTTCAGCTCAGGTAATGATCTCAGGGTCTTGGGGCTCCCTGCTCAGTGGGGAGTCTGCACCTCCCTCTCCCTCTGCCCCTCCCTTCGGCTTGTGCTCACAAAGATTAAAAAAAAAAGTCTCTTGCAGAAGAAGAATCCAGTGATGATAACAATAATGTTGAAGCGATTGCTGAATTTTGATTTGTGCCTGGTGATAAATGAGCATTGGAGGCAACATTCAGGCTTTGCATCCAGCTCCTGAGGATTAAGATGACCATGAAGAGTGTGATACGGAGGCACCTGAACGGGGGCAGGGAGACATCCCTACATTTTACACTGATGAAGAAGGACTATCCATTTACCAGCAGAAGGCCAAGCCACGCTGCAGAGATGAGAAGGAATGTTTTCCCAAGCTGTGAGCAGCCAGTATAACATGGCTGGAGTCCGGACAGGAGAGTCAGTAACAGGTTATGAAGACGGGATGGCAGTAGATCCTAACAGTTGCTGGCCAGTGTGGGGCTGCGGATGGGGATCACTGAGAATGATGTATGATGCTGTGGGATTTTACTCACAAACGTAGGAAAGAACTTGGTGCCTCTACCATGGAGTGGATGTTGTTGAAAGTCTGTTTCCTTCTCCAAAACTTACCTGAACCCTTTCATTTTTGAGGCAGACTCTATTGAGATGAAAAGTTGTCACGAGCAAAAAAAAAAAAAAAAAAAAACTATGACCTTTATTAGTAAAGGCAAATTAACTTAGCCAAGAGGGCATCTGAGTTTATCATCGACCCCAAACTTTCTGGGTATAGGTCCCTTCTCGGGGGGTCTACAGTTCCTGCCTTCACTCTACGGATCTTCTGTCACCCAGCAGGCTCACGTGCAGACAATGAGCAGGTGCTTGAAGGGGTAGGTAGACTGGATGGGAAGGAGGGAGGCTGCGTCTAAGATATACACCCCTTTAGAATCTCAGGATCCCCCAACCCGTTAAAAAGAAAGACAAGAGATCTCAGAGAAATCCTGGCCTCTTCTCATTCTCCACAGGGGGAAGGGTCTTTTTACTAATTTGGGACCCAGATAAATTCACTTGGGCATCTTTAGGGAGCCTCTTGGGAAACATCCCGGCCACATATACTAGCACAAACACAAGTGCTTCTGACCAGTTTTGTCTCCTTTCACCATGTCTCGCCCATCTGTTTTGTTAGAGACCTCTTAGGTTATAGCCTTCAATGTTTAACCTCTAAGGTTAGTTTCCATACCCACAAGTGACACGGGGATGAAGACCTCAGAGTACTTCAGATGATCCCTGTTTGGTCTTTGAAATGGTTTAGCAAATAAATCTAGGTTTTCTATAAAAATAAATTAATAAAATAATGGCTTTTATTACATTCCAGAAACTATTCTTGGCACTTCATACATTTTATGTGATTAATAGTATATAGTGAACATATTCTTATGTCATTCAAAATTATTCAAAGACACCACCCTGTGCAGTATCAGCCATGGTATCCAAGATACGAGCTGCTGCCTGCACCAGCTGTGGGACAGGATGGGGTGAGATCTCCCTGGAGCAAGAGGAGCCTTTTCTACGTCACACGGAGGTGCCATTTCGGCTAGAAAGAGCCAAAAAAAGTAACACAATCTAGCCAGTTCCCCATCACTGGAATGTCTCAGGTCACTTCCAATTATCACTATTATAAATATCTTTGAGCATAACTGTAAATCAAAGAATACGGAATTTCTGAGGCTCTTGATGCTGAACTGTTCTTCTACCAAACGCTACAGAGTGCTCTCTTTTCTCTAACCTCTCAGTACTAGGTGTTTCTGTTCTCTCTAATCCTAGACAACTGAATGTGTGATGAGGACACAATTTTAGTGTGCAACTATTAGATTACTAGAGAGAATGAACATTTTTAAAGGCTTATTAAAAATATATATTCCTTTCCTTAAAAATGGCTTATCTGTATTCCTTGCCTATTCTGCTATTGGTTTTATTGATTTTAAGGACTCTTTGGATTTCAAGAATGTTAACCTGCTATCTGCCATGTATTTTAAAAATATTTTCCCCAATTGCATGTTGTCTTTTGATTTTGCTTTGATACTTCAAAATTTGTATGTCATTTTTAATGTGAGAGTAGTTGAATTTATTGATCTCTTCCTTTATGGCTTCTGCCTTTACTTTGATGTTTAAAAGGCTTCCACCATTCTAACTCAGATTGCACCATTTGTTCATTTTTTTATTAACCATCTCATTATCTGTAACCTAGGTCCTCTTGAACTGGCCTTGGTTTATAAGATTCAGAGTCTGCTAACTTGTGCTAAGCTGTGTGACTGCTTTGGCTAGCGGAGCATCGGATTGGGAGTAGAGAATCATACTAGGTAATGGGAGAAATTAATCTTCAACAGACTTGGCCTCTCAGTGCCTAAATCCTCTGTGTGTAAAATGTAGAAAATTACATTTGGACCCCAATTTTACCTTTTTTTCTATGATAAAATGTGGTACATATACAGCAGGCTGCACAGTGATAACTGATCATAAGACAACCATCCATGTAACTATCTTCTGTATTATTGAGGTGGAGATAGAGACAGAGGGGAGGGGGAGGGGAGAGGGGAGGTGGGGAGGGAGAGACAAGAGATTCCCGGTCTGTTCTCAAGGACACGCTCCCCTTACCTCTGGGCAATCACTATCCTATGTATAATCACTGTGATAAGGTCTTCACTTCCTTGTTATGTTTTACGTTTTTATTCCCTATGTATACATCACCTGTATTTCCTGTATATTAATGGTTTGATTTTTTTCAATCATGTCCATAATCTATTTAGAAGTTATCTTCTTTTAAGATGTGAGAAATCAGAAGTTATTCTTCTTCAGGTGGTTTGATGATGATTGAGGCATGGTGTATGCCACAACCCTTTCTTCCTTTGTCGTCACCACCAGGAGCAGGACATAGAGATGGAATATTCCCATCATCCCGCAAAACTCACTTGAGCCCTTTTGTAGTCAGTCCCGCACTCCCACACCCCGGCCCCTGGCAGCAACGGATCTGTTTGAGGTCCCTAAAGTTTTGCCTCTTCCCAGTGACTGACCCTATATCAGCACACAGCAGGGAGTCTTGAGTCTGGCTTCCTTCACTTAGCAGGATGCTTCTCAGGTTCATCGGTATTGTTGCTTGTATCAACAATTCACCCTTCTTACTGATGAGCAGTATTCCGTTGTATGGAGGGCCATGATTTAGAGGTTCAGTCTTTTACCCCTAAGGACGATGCTGGCTACAGGGCTTTGGTAGATATCCTTTATCGGGCAGAGGAAATTCTAGTTTGCGGAGAGTTTGTGAACATCACAAACAGATGTTCCATTTTATCAAGTGCCTTTCATGCACCTACCGTGCTCAGCATCTCTGTCTGTCTGCCCTGGCAGTGAGAGACACCACCCCGCCTAGAGACTGGAAGCTTCCAAGGAACATCTTCCTGCGAAGTGGGCAGGGCCTCGCGCCCCACCTCACTTTGAGTCTGTGAACCAGTGAGTTTGCTGCCCTTACTCCTGGTAGCTAAGTCTTTTGATCCTACAAGAGAAGGAGGCAAGGAAGTACACGGCATTCTGTGTCCCCAACAACCATGACTTGCCTCTCCCCTACCTGCACCTCCAAGAAGGGCTTGGAGGCAGCCAGTCTCTGGCCCCAGTGTTACTGGCAAGCACCTGGTGGAAGTCTGTGGGAAGGTTCCCCGCTGAGTGAATTCCTTGGCTACCTCAGCTATTCTGGGTGTGCATATAACACACCAGTAGATTTGACAGGGTTACTGGTTACAGGTTTTGCTGCTTTCTGACCCCCACAGGGAGGGCTGTGCCTCCACCTCTTATTCTCCAGGGGAGTGTAGAGGCTGTGAAGCCCACCTCACCTCAGAGGGACTGGTGTCTCTTCTGAATCAGCTGACCCCTCCTCCCAGGCTCAACAGAAGTCGAGATTTTGTAGTTTATCTATCGTGTCCTCATTGTTAGGGCCGGAGCGATGTGCTTTAACAGCTTTCTACATCTGAAGCAGAAGCTAAAGAACATTTAAATCCCAGCTTATCCTGCACCAAATGTATATACTTGAGCCTCGTTGGGGGGCTATTTTTATTCTTACACAAGAACCATGCTACTTTGATAATAAATCTTTCTTTCTAGCAGTGTAAGTCACCCTTCAATCTTCCAAAAATTCTTCAGCCTTTTATTAATCTTCCCAGGTGACCTTAGAATTATATTGTCTAATTAAAAAAATACTTTTGACATTTTTATTAGAATTGAAATGGCAGAATTATTGAGTTATGCCATCCAAGAATGTGCTATGCCCTCCATTTATTTAAGTCTTCAAGTCTCCCAGTGAAGTTTTAGTTTTATTTATATGGGTTCTGCATACTTTTCTTATGTCAAGTTTATTCCTAAATATTGTCTATCTTAATGTCTTTTTTAAATTGTATTTTCTAACTGATGCCTGCTCATTTAAAAGATGTGCTGATTGTTTGTACTGGTTTTATAACCAACTGCCTTATTAAACTCCTTATTTCTAATAATTTTTTGGTTGTTTTTCTTGGGTCCCCAGGTAGGCAAATATATGCAAGTAACAATTTATCTCCTCCATTCTGAAGATTTTTCTCTTATTTCATTTTGTCTCACTGCTTTCACTCAGCTTCTGGGAAATATTAAATGACTATGGATAGCAGGTATACTAGACTTGTACTTGACCTTGGTGGGAAACACCAGAGTTTCACCACTAAGTACAATGATACCTGGGGCAAATACAGTAAATTTGCTTTCTCAGCAGCCACTCTGGTTCCCTCCAAGGTCACACTTGAGAAAGAAAAGAGCAGCCTTTGACATTTGGAAGCTGGTTAGGCATTCAACAGTAAGCTATGTTGTTCTCCTGTTGGCCATAAACCATCTCACATAATACCAGCTCAGACAGGGTCACTCTGAGACCATGATTAAATGAGATAAAGGAATTCCACACCATAATTTTGTCTAAACAGACAAAAATAAGGTCACTGTGCCACCCACAAAATACCAAACGTACCCCTCTCTTGTCTAAAATAAGTGACTGTTAATTCTTTACCAATGACCTCCTTTATAGTTTGCCTGTATGTAAAATTTATTTATTAAGATATTTGATCATAAAATCCCCCCACACATAACTTTCTGATGGCATCCTACCTAGAGTGAATCTTTGGTTCCTTGGACCCTCCATAAATCACCCAACCAAAGGCCAAATCCTGTAATAGGTTCTAACTCCCTCATGTGGAGGGGTCCTCATGGTTCCATAGGATGTGTGTTCTCCGTTGCTGCAACAAGTTAGGAAAATCCACCATGTGCAGTTATGACTGTGTTTACAGTAGTCTCTAGCTGGAGGACGGGGACATGCTTTAAGAGCACAGAAAATTAAAAATTACTTTTCTAGACACCCTTATAGCTAGGGTTCAAGTCATGACATTCCTGTCCATCATCTATACCCATGAGAAATTCAGAAAAGAAAGAGAACAATGTGAGGAGGTGGTCAAAGACTGTGAGACTATGTATTTTAGAAAGCACAGTGCACTGACATCTGACCCTTTTAGGGTAGCTACAACGGATCCTGGTATTGAGTCCTAGCATCATGGGCCGTCTTTCCACTAGAACAGTCCTGTTGTAGTAGAGGGAGTCTGTTTGTGGCTGGACCATCCAGAACATTCCTACACAGGATTCTTCATCTTCTCTGCATGATTTATGCCTCTTTCTCATACCTATTTTATCATTTGCATTTCTTAATAGGACTCACAGGAACTGTCCATTTCAGGAATTTTTTTCTTCTCTTGTCAAAGAACAAAGAGTTAGGAGTGTTCCATTATCAAGTAGATTATGTTTAAATTTTCTTAAAAAGAACAAAATTTCTAGTTTTAAGGCATTAGGATTTTTAAAAGTAGTCTACATAATTCTTATTTGGGAGAATCTACTGAGGTCTTCTTTGTAACAGGCCTGGAATCAATTTTACAAATTGATTTCTAAATCAAAGCCATCTGATACAGATAAGTATTCTCTTTGGAGTACAAAGTTTGAAATAGTTCTCACAGCTATTATTATGTAACCACCTCAAACCTCAGTGGCTTATACTGTAAGAACTTATTACTCTTCATGAATTGATACGTCAGCTGTGGTGGTTTTTATGGTCTCAGCTGGATTCATTCATGCTTGATTACAGGTTTTTGGTTAGGAAGAGAGCTGTGCTGATGTAGGCTGGGCTCTCTTGCATGTCTAGTGGTTGGCTGGCTGTAAGCTGGGAACCCAGAACTCTACCCCGTGGTCTCTCATCCTCCCCCCGCTTAGCCTGTCCGTGTCACGATGGCAGAAGCAGAGGTCTAAGAAAGAAAGAGGAAGCACAGAAGGCCTAGACTGGAAACAGCAAACTGTCACTTCTGGCACATTCTACTCCCTAAAGAAGTCACAAAGTCAGCCCAAGTTCAAGAGGTCACTTAATAATAAGAGGACCTGCAAAGTCACATTGCAAGTTGCATGTATATAGGGAAAGAGCAAAGAACTGTGGCCAGATAGATAAATAAACTTAAATCATTCAAATGAAAATTTCTTATCCTGGAGTCCACTATAGATACTTGGGATTTATCAATGACCATCAAGAGGCTTAGAAATTCTCTCGGGCGCCTGGGTGGCTCAGTGGGTTAAGCCGCTGCCTTCGGCTCAGGTCATGATCTCAGGGTCCTGGGATCGAGTCCCACATCGGGCTCTCTGCTCGGCAGGAAGCCTGCTTCCCTCTCTCTGTCTCTCTCTCTGCCTGCCTCTCCGTCTACTTGTGATCTCTCTCTGTCAAATAAATAAATAAAATCTTAAAAAAATATATTTATAAAAAAGAAATTCTCTCAAATTGACTGCAGAGTATGTCCTCAATATGTGTTCTCAACAACCCTTTTAGTTTTATGTAATGCCTTTTCCTTACGTTCCACTTTGTTTAATATTAATATTGCCATCCCTTGCTTTCCAGAGTGGAATTTTCATGAGTCTCCTTGGGACATAAGTGAAAATAACAATTCATTCAAGTCCCTTACTTGGAAGGTGGGCTCTGCCCACATGAAGTGGTGTAGGGACCTCTGGGGTCGCACTGGGAAAGCAGCTCTCCTTCCTGGAGTACATTTGGAAGAGGGTATATTGCCTCTCCAAGGACCAAAGACCCTGGAGGTCCCAGAAAATGGCCTTTCAGCGGCAGCAAACAAAGGCACGTGCAGAGGCTGAAAAACATGGTAGCTGCTTTTGGTGGTGCCTCAGCATAGAATCCATGCATCACGCAGGATGGGGGACTGTCTTTTCTGGAACAAAGGGTGTTAGAGTCAACAAGCCTCTAACCCAGTTGAGGGAGCAGAATCTGAGCAGTGTGGGCTCCTTTAAGATTTGGAGTTTTGAATCCCAGCCACTGGAGATAAATGCAGGAGAGTGGGCCCTTTCTTTTCTGTGACGGTTTCCCGAACTTCATGGGGATACGTAGGGGGTATGAGATCCCCTGTCCAGGGAGAAAAGAGTGAGGTGGTGCCAATTTACTGCTCTACCAACATGGTGGGACATCAGAGAGCAACTCAGCAGACCCCAGTGGAGGTAAGAGCCGCTCAAACCCTGAGCTTTCCCCACTCCCCCGCCCTGGCTTGACAAGTGCTGTTTTTACTGGGGCAGGATTGACTCTGAGCCAGCATAAGGAGCTTCCCCCCAAGAAAAACAATGCAGGCAGCAGCCCACGCCCCATGTCTACTGGTCATACAGTGCCGTACAGCATCCCCTTCAGTTCTGGTGGAAATGGGATGAGGCTGGATTTTTTTTTTTCTTTTTTCTTCTTCCTTTGGAATCAGGCTTATAGTTTTTTGTGTGTTTGTTAGTTTGCTTTCTCATTTCCTTCTATCTCTTTCTCTTTTTGGGAATAGACTTCTTCTATTATTTTTATTTTTTTTCTTTCCTTTTCTTTGGAATCAGGCTTACAGTGTTTTTGTGTTTATTTTTTGAATGTCTGGTTTGTTTGCTTGTTTGTTTTTTCATTCCCTTTCCTTTCCTCTTTTTGTTTTAAAGGCTTTTCTTTCCTTTCTCTCTCTCTCTCTCTCCCTCTCCCTCTCTCTTTTTTCTTTTCCTTTCCTTTTTTCCAGGCCTTTTTCAACCAGCAAATCAAACCACACCTAGATGAAGGTCCAGGCACTCCCCACTGCAAGTAAGGAGGAACTCTGCAGAGGATGGACCCATAGGAAAGAGCAGCCAAAACACAACAGCAGAGTGCACACAGTATACACCAGAAACACTTCCTGAAGTGCCAGGCCCTGGACAGTGTATGACCCTTTTTCAACATAACATTACTCTGAGGTGCAGGAAGTATAACAAGTTTTAATGATAACACAAAAGAAAGAAACTTAGCCAAAATGACAAGATGGAGGAATTCTCCCCAAAAGAAAGGTCATGAAGGTATCACAGGCAAGGACTTCCTGAAAACAATATAAGCAATATATCTGAATAAGAATTTAGATCAACAGTCAAAAGACTACTAGCTGGACTTGAAAAAAGCAAAGAAGACAGAGAAACCCTTTTATGCCTATAGGCATAAAAGACCTAACAACTAGTCAGGTTGAAATTTTTAAAATGGTATAACTGAGAAGCAAAACTCACTGGATGTAATCTCAATGAAGATGGATGAAGCAGAGGATCGAATAGGTGATATACAAGATAAAATTATGGGAAATAATGAAGCTGAAAAGAAGAGGGAAAAGAAAACTATTAGATCACAAATACAGACTTAGGGAATTCAGCAATTTCATAAAGCAAAATATATCTATCACAGGAGTCCCAGAAGAAGAAGAGTAGCAAAAAGGGCAGGTTTATTTGAACAAATTATGGCTGATAACATCCCTAATCTGGGGAAGGAAATAAGCATTCAAGTCCAAGAGACACAGAGAACTCCCATCAAAATAAACAAAAACAGGTCAACTCCAAGACATATCCTGGTGAAACCTGCAAAATACAAATGTAAAGAGAGAATTCTGAAAGCATCTAGGGAAAGAAAGTCCTTAAGCTACAAAGGTAGACACACAGACTGGCAGCAGACCTGTCCAGAGAGACCTGGCGTGCCAGAAATGACTGGCATGATACATTCAATGTGCTAAATGGGAAAAACATGCAGCCAAGAATACTCTATCCAATAAGGCTATCATTCAGACTAGACAGAGAGATAAAGAGTTTCTAAGACAAGCAAAAACTAAAGGAATTCATGAACACTAAACCAGCTCTGTAAGAAATACTAAATGGGACCCTTTGAGTAGG
Source organism: Mustela nigripes (assembly GCF_022355385.1). Taxonomy (NCBI): domain Eukaryota; kingdom Metazoa; phylum Chordata; class Mammalia; order Carnivora; family Mustelidae; genus Mustela; species Mustela nigripes. The sequence continues at coordinate 45,652,936 of NC_081568.1, read as the reverse complement.
AAAAAGAGGCCTAATGCAACAAAGACTAGAAAGGCACGGAGACAATCTATAGGAACAGGGACTTTTACAGATAATACAATAGCACTAAATTCATATCCTTCAATAGTTACTCTGAATGTAAATGGACTAAATGCTCCAATCAAAAGATATAGGGTATCACAATGGATTAAAAAAAAAAAAAAAGACCCATCTAATGAGACTCATTTTAGACCAAAAGACACCTCCAGACTGAAAGTGAGGGAGTGTAGAACAACTTACCGTGCTAATTGACATCAAAAGAAAGCTGGAGTAGCCAACCTTATATCGGACAAACTAGATTTTAAATTTTTTTTAAGATTTTATTTATTATTTGACAGAGATCACAAGTAGGCAGAGAGGCAGGCAGAGAGAGAGGGGAGGAAGCAGGCTCCCTGCTGAGCAGAGAGCCTGATGCGGGGCTCAATCCTAGCACCTTGGGATCATGACCTGAGCCAAAGAAAGAGGCTTTAACCCACTGAGCCACCCAGGCTCCCCTAGACAAACTATATTTTAAACCAAAGACTATAATAAGAGATGAAGAAGGGCATTATATCATAATCAAGGGTCTACCCAAAAAATATCTAACAATTGTAAATACTTATGCCCTTGAGAACAGCCAAATATATGAGTCAATTAAAAGCAAACTTAAAGAAACTCACTGATGAAAATACAGTAATAGTAGGGAACTTTAATGCCCTACTCACAGCAATGGACAGATCATTTAAGCTGAAGCTCAACAAGGAAACAAGGACTTTAAATGGCTCACTGGATCAGATGGATTTAACAGACATATTTAGAGCATTCATCCTAAAGCAGCAGAATATACATTCTTTTCAAGTGCACATCTCCAATATTATCCAGAATAGATTACATACTGGGTCACAAATCAGGCCTCAACCAGTACAGAAAGACTGAGATCATACCATGCATATTTTTAGACCACAATGCTATAAAACTGAACTGAAATTAACCACAAGAAAAAATTTGGAAGGACCATAATACATGTAGGTTAATGAACCTCCTACCAAAGAATGAGTGGGTCAACCAGGAAATTAAAGGATTTTAAAAATACATGGAAGCAAATGAAAATGAAAATACAACAGTCCAAGACCTTTGGGATGTGGTAAAACCAGTCCCTAAGAGGGAAGTATATATCAACACAGACCTTTCTCAAGAAGCAAGAAAGTCTCAAATACACAACCTAACCTTACACCTAAAGGAGCTGGAAAAAGAACAGCCAAGGGAAAAAAAACAAAACAAAACAAAAACAAAAACAAAAACACACCTAAACGTAGCAGAAGGGAAAAAATAAAGATAAGAGCAGAAATCAATGATACAGAAATAAAAAAACAAAACAAAACAATAGAACAGATCAACAAAACTAGGAGCTGGTTCTTTGAAAGAATTAACAAGACTGATAAACCCCTAGCTAGACTTATCAAAAAGAAAAGAGAAAGGACCCAAATAAATAAAATCATGAAAGGAAGAGGAGCAATCACAACTAACACCACAGAAATACAAACAAATATAAGAGAAAACCATGAGAAATTTTATGCCAATAAATTAGGCAACCTGGAAGATATGGACAAATTCCTAGAAACATGTATATTTAAACTGAAACGAGGAGAAATATAAAATCCGAACAGATCCATAATCAGCAAAGAAATTGAATCACTCATCAAAAATCTCCCAAGAAACAGGAGTCTAGGGCCAGATGGCTTCCCAAGGATATTCAATCAAACATTTAAAGAAGACTTAATATTTATTCTTGCAAAACTGTTTCTTAAAATAGAAATAGAAGGAAAACTTCTAAAGTCATTCTATGAGGCCAGCATTACCCTGATCCCAAAACCAGACAAAGACCCCACTAAAAAAAAGAATTACATATCAATATCCCTGATGAACATGGATGCAAAAATTCTCAGTGAGATACTAGCTAGTAGGATCCAACAGTACATTGAAAGGATTATTCACAACCAAATGGGATTTATTCCTGGGTTGCAGGGGTGGTTCAACATCCGCAAATCAATCAATGTGATACACCACACTATTAAAAGGACAAGAATCATATGATCTTCTCAACAGGTGCAGAAAAAGCATCCAACAAAATACAGCATCCTTTCCTGATAAAAACCCTCAAGAAAGTATGGATATAAGGAACCTACCTCAACATCATAAAGGCCATATGCAAAAGACCCACAGCTAATATCATCCTCAATGGGGAAAAACTGAGAACACTTCCCCAACATCAGGAACATGACAGGGATGTCCATTCTCACCACTGTTATTCAACATAGTCCCAGAAGTCCTAGCCTCAGCAATCAGAAAACAAAAAGAAATAAAAGGCATCCAGATCAGCAAGGAAGAAGTTAAACTTTCACTCTTCCCAGAAGACATGATACTCTGTGTAGAAAAACCAAAAGACTCCAACAAAAAAATTGCTAGAACTGTTACAAGAATTCAGCAAAGATGCAGGATATAAAATCAACGCACAGAGGTCTGTTGCATTTCTATAGACTAACAGTAAAGAAGACGAAAGAGATATCAAGGAATTGATCCCATTTATAATTGGGCCAAAACCCATAAGATACCTAGGGATAAAGCTAACCAAAGAGGTAAAAGATCTATACTCTGAAAACTATAGAACACTAGTAAAAGAAACTGAAAAAGACACAAAGAAATGGAAAAACATTCCATGCTCATGGATTGAAAGAACAAATATTGTTAAAATGATTGTACTACTCAAAGCAATCTACACAAGCAATGCAATCCCTATCAAAATAACACCAGCATCTTTCACAGACCAGAACAAACAATTCTGAAATGTGCACTGAACCAGAAACCACCCTGAATTGCCAAAGGAACATTGAAAAAGAAAACCAAGGCTGGAGGCATCACAATTACAGACTTCAAGCTGTATTACAAAGCTGTAATTGTCAAGATAGTATGGTACTGGCACAAAAACAGACACCTCAACTCTATGGTCAACCAATCTTAAACTAAGCAGCAATGAATAGCCAACACACACACACACACACACACACACACACAAGACAGTCTCTTCAACAAATGGTGTTGGGAAAATTGGAGAACCACATTCACAACAATGAAACTGAATAACTTTCCTACACCATACAAAAATAAAATTCAAAATGGATGAAAGACCTAGACGTGAGACAGGAAACCATCAAAATCCTAGAGAACACAGGCAGCAACCTCTTTAACCTTGGCCAAGACATCTTCTTACTGTAATTCTTACATTTTTCTTACATCTTCAGAGGCAAGGGAAACAAAAGCAAAAATGAACTATTGGGACTTCACCCAGATAAAAAGCTTTTGCACAGCAAAGGAAACAACCAACAAAACTAAAAGACAACCTACAGAATGGGAGAAGATATTTGCGTGGGAGAAGATATTTACTAAATAAAGGGGTAATATACAAAATATATAAAGAACTTATCAAATTCAACACCCCAAAAACATATGTGGAATTTAAGAAACAAAACAGATGAACACAGAGGAAGAGAAGGAAAAAAAATAGGACAAACATAGAGAGGGAGATAAGCCATGAGAGACTCAACTATAGGGAACAAATCGAGGGTTGCTGAAGGAGATAGGGTAACTGGGAGATGGACATTAAGAAGGGCACTTGAAATAATAAGCACTGGGTGTCATATGCAAATGATGAATCACTAAATACTACCACTGTGACCAATAATACACTATATGTGAATTAACTTGAATTAAAATAAAATCTAAAAAAAAATGTTTTACTTGATGCACAAGTGTTATTCACCTACTGATATTTCTTCTCTTCCATCCAAGGTATTTCAAATTCACAGTAGGCTGGTTTGACTTAAAAATAAACAAATCTCTTTCATACAGAGATCTGACCCTTGACAGTTACATCAGAGACAGAGACTTAAGAAAAGGAACCTAGGGGTGCATGGGTAGCTCAGTGGGTTAAGCCTCTGCCTTCAGCTCAAGTCATGATCTCAGGTCCTGGGATCGAGCCCCGCATCTAGCTCTTTGCTCGGCGGGAAGCTTGCTTCGCCCTCTCTCTCTGCCTGCCACTCTGACTACTTATGATCTCTATCAAATAAATAAAATTTTTAAAAAAAGAAGAAAAGGAGCCTAATCCAGAAGTGTTAATGTCACCTACACAACTTTCTCCTGCTTTGGAATCTGTCTGAAAGCTCATCTACTCCAAAAACATTTCCTATTTTAAACCTACATATGTGATTGGGCCCATTCATCGTAATCAACTAAAATCATCATTACAATGTCTGTATTAAAATTAAAAGAAGAGGAGTCAAGATGGCGGAGGAGTAGCAGGCTGAGATGACATCAGGTCACAGGAGTTCAGTTAGTTATCAAACCATTCCGAACACCTACAAATCTAACAGGAGATCGAAGAGAAGAAGAGTAACAATTCTAGAAAAAGAAAATCGAACACTTTCTGAAAGGTAGGACCTGCAAAGAAGTGAATCCAAAGCAACAGGAAGAGAGACCACGGCAGGAGGGGCCAGCTCGCAGCAAACGGTGGAGCAACGAAGCACAAAATCAGAACTTTTAGAAGTCTGCTCCACTGATGGACATCAGTCCAGAGGCTAAGTGGGGGTGGAGCCCTCGCAGGGACAGCGTGGTGTCAAATGCTGTGGGGTCACAAAAGGATCAGGGGTGTCTGAGTGTAGAAAAGCTTGCATGTATTAGACCAGGTAAGCTGGCTACAGAGACGGAGCCAAGGAATGAGCTCTCAGCTCAGGGTTACCTTAAACTGATCTGTGGCACAGTCAGTACACTGCTCTTTGAGCAGGGACCCCACAAGTGGCAGATCTGAAAAAACTTACCTTCCTGCTCAGGAAGCAGGAATTGGCTGGGTTTAGAGACTCCAAATGGGACTGTGTGCCAGAGACAGAAACACTTAGTCACAGGCCGGGTGAGCGCCAAGCGTGGCCAAAGAACAATGAGACGGAAGTGGATCAAGTGCTTTTCTCCGAAGGCACACTGAGAAGCTCTCAGCTCCTCTGGGCTGGATATTGGGAGGCCGCCATTTTCATTCCCATCCTCCAGAGCTCTACGGAAAGCATTTGGGGAAAAAAACTCTCAAGAGCAAACCCGAGCAGATTACTTAGCCTGGCCCTGGCAAGGGTAGAGCAATTCCGCTTTAGGCAAAGACACTTGAGACTCACTACAACAGGCCGCCCCACAGAAGATCAGCAAGAACATACAGCCAAGACCAAGCTCACTGATTAAGGAGAACAGTGGAATTCCAGAGAGGAAAGCAAAGCATGGAATTCATGCCTTTCTCCCCATGATTCCTTAGTCTTGCAAAGTTAATCAAATTTTTATTTTTTTCATTTTCTTTTTATTCTATTTTTTTAACTTTTACTCTTTCCTCTTTTAACATTTTTTAACTAGTTTATCTTAACAATACCTTTCTTTAAAAAAATTTTTTTTGAACTTCATTATACTCCTATTTTATCCTTCATTGTATCTAACGTTATTTTTTGTATACATATAGGGTTTTTTCCTTCTAAAAATTTTGGGATACAACTTCCTCTAATAATCAAAACATACCCTGAATCTAGCACAGGGCTTTGCTCTAGACTGCAGCCTGAGCAAATTCTCTCCACTTTCTTTATTCTTTTCCCAACCAACTTATCAACTCCTTTTTAGAATTTTTTTAAATTTTCACCTTTACGGTCATATTCATCCCTTAGTGTTTACCCGTTTGTGTGTGTGTGTGTGTGTGTGTGTGTGTGTGTGTGTTGTATATATATATAGCTATATATCTGTGTATATATATATACATCTATATGTATATATATATATGTTTTTCTTTAAAATTTTGGGAGGTAGTTTCTTCTAAGAGACCAGAATACACCCAAAATCAAATGGGAGGCTCTGTTCTATTCAATAGTCTAACTTTTTTCTTTAATTTTTTAACTTCTTTTTACCCCATCTTCTCCCCACAATTTGGGTTCTCTTCTGATTTTGTTAACACACATATTTCTGCGGTCTTTGCCACCCTTTTAGTATTTTACACTCTCGTTCATATATTCTTATCTGGATAAAATGACAAGGTGGAAAAACTCACCACAAAAAAAAAAGAACAAGAGGCAGTACCAAAGGCTAGGGACCTAATCAATACGGATACTGGTAATACGCCAGATCTAGAGTTCAGAATGATGATTCTCAAAGTGTTATCTAGGCTTGAAAAAAGCATGGAAGATATTAGAGAAATCCTGTCTGAAGAAATAAAAGCCCTTTCTGGAGAACTAAAAGAACCAAAATCTAACCAAACTGAAATTTAAAAAGCTATTAATGAGGTGCAATGAAAAATGGAGGCTCTTACTGCTAAGATAAATGAAGCAGAAGAAAGAATTAGTGGTATATTAGACCAAATGACAGAGAATAAAGAAGCTGAGCAAAAGAGAGACAAACAACTACTGGACTACGAGTGGAGAATTCGAGAGATAAGAGATACCATTAGACAAAACAGTATTAGAATAATTGGGATTCCAGAAGAAGAAGAAAGAGAGAGGGGAGCAGAAGGTATATTGGAGAGAACTATTGGAGAGAATTTCCCTAATATGGCAAAAGGAACAAGCATCAAAATCCAGGAGGCACAAAGAACCCCCCGAAAGCCAATAAGAATAGGTCCACACCCTGTCATCTAACAGGAAAATTTACAACTCTTAGTGACAAAGAGAAAATCCTGAAAGGATCTCAGGACAAGAGGTTTGTGACACACAATGGTAAAAATGTTAGACTGGCAGCAGACTTATCCACAGGCCAGAAAGAACCTGACAGACTCTGACATGACAGGCCAGAAAGAACATTCAGAGCAGTAAATGAGAAAAACATGCAGCCCAGAATACTATACCCAGCTTGACTGTCACTGAAAATAGAAGGAGAGATAAAAAAGCTTCCGGGACAAACAAAAACTAAAAGAATTTGCAAACACCAAACCACCTCTACAGGAAATATTGAAAGGGGTCCTCTATGCAAAGAGAGGGCCTAAAAGTAGTAGACCAGAAAGGAACGGAGACAATATACAGTAACAGTCACCTTACAGGCAATACAATGGCACTAAATTCATATCTCTCAATAGTTACCCTGAATGTTAATGGGCTAAATGCCCCAATCAAAAGACACAGGGTATCAGAATGGATAAAAAAAACAAAACCCATCAATATGCTGTTTGCAAGAAGCTCATTTTAGAACCAAAGACACCTCCAGATTTAAAGGGAGGGGGTGGAAAACAATTTACCATGCCAATGGACATCAGAAGAAAGCTGGGGTGGCAATCCTTATATCACATCAATTAGATTTTTAAGCCAAAGACTATAATAAGAGAAGAGGAAAGATACTATATCATACTCAAAAGGTCTGTCCAACAAGAAGATCTAACAATTTTAAATATCTATGCCCCTAACATGGGAGCAGCCAACTAACAGACCAATTAATAAAACAAAATCAAAGAAACACATCTATAATAATACAATAATAGTAGGGCATTTTAACACGCCCTTCACTGAAATGGACAGATCATCCAAGCAAAAGATCAATAAAGGCCTTGACTGACACACTGGACCAGATGGACATCACAGATATATTGAAAACATTTCATCCCAAAGCAACAGAATATACATGGAACATTCTCCAAAACAGATCACATCCTGGGTCACAAATCAGGTCTCAAACAGTACCAAAATATTGGGATCATTCCCTGCGTATTTTCAGACCACAGTGCTCTGAAGCTAGAACTCAATCACAAAAGGAAATCTGGAAAGAACCCAAATACATGGAGGCTAAAGAGCATCCTACTAAAGAATGAACGGGTCAACCATGAAATTAAAGAAGAATTGAAGAAATTCATGGAAAACACAACCGTTCAAAATCTGTGGGATACAGCAATGGCAGTCCTGAGGGAAAGTATGTAGTGACACAAGCCTTTCTCAAGAAACAAGGAAGGTCTCAAATACACAACCTAACCCTACACCTAAATAAGCTGGAGAAAGAACAGCAAAGAAAGCATAAACGTGGCAGAAGAGAAATAATAAAGATAATAATAAAGATCAGAGCAGAAATCAATGAAACAGAAACCAAAAAAAAACAATTAAAAAGTCAATGAAACTAGGAGCTGGTTCTTTAAAATAATTAATAAGATTGATAAATTCCAGGCCAGACTTATCAAAAAGACAAGAGAAAGGACCCAAATAAATAAAATCATGAATGAAAGAGGAGAGATTACAACCAATACTGAAGAAATAAAACAATTATAAGAACATATGAGCAACTCTATGACAGCAAATTTGACAATCTGGAAGAAATGGGTGCATTCTTAGAGCCATATAAACTACCACAACTGAACCAGGAAGAAACAGAAAACCTGAACAGACCCATAACCAGTCAGGAAAGTGAAACAGTAATCAAAAATCTCCAAACAAACAAGAGCCCAGGGCCAGATGGCTTCCCAGGGGAATTCTACCAAACACTTATAGTAGAATTAATTCCTATTCTCCTTAAAATGTTCCAAAAAATAGAAATGGAAGGAAAACTTCCAAACTCATTTCATGAGACCAGCATTACCTTGATCCCAAAACCAGACAAAGACCCCATCAAAAGAGAGAATTACACACCAATATCCTTGATGAACACAGATGCAAATATTCTCACCAAAATACTAGCCAATAGGATCCAATAGTACATTAAAAGGATTACTCACCATGACCAAGTGGGATTTATTCCTGGGCTGCAAGATTGGTTCAACATCCGCAAACCAATCAATGTGATACAATACATTAATAAAAGAAAGAATAAGAACCATATGATACCCTCAATAGATGCTAAAAAAGTATTTGACAAAGTACAGCATCCTTTCTTGATCAAAACTCTTCAAAGTGTAGGAATAGAGGGTACATACCTCAATATCATCAAAGCCATCTATGAGAAACCCACAGCAACTATCATTCTCAATGGGGGAAAAACAGAGCTTTTCCACTAAGGTCAGAAACACGGCATCTATGTCCATTATCACCATTGCTCTTCAAAATAGTACTAGAAGTCCTAGCCTCAGCACTCAGACAACAAAAAGAAATTAAAGGTATCCAAATCGGCAAAGAAGAAGTCAAACTATCACTCTTTGCAGATGATATGATATTTTATGTGGAAAACTCAAAAGACTCCACTCCAAATCTGCTACAACTTGTACAGGAATTCAGTAAAGTGTCAGGATATAAAATCAATTCACAGAAATCAGTTGCATTTCTATACACCAACAAGAAGATATAAGAAAAAGAAATTAAGGAGTCAATCCCATTTACAACTGCACCCCAAACCATAAGATACCTAGGAATAAATCTAACCAAAGAGGCAAAGAATCTGTACTCAGAAAACTATAAAGTACTCATGAAAGAAATGGAGGAAGACACAAAGAAATGGGAAAATGTTCCATGCTCATAGATTGGAAGAACAAATACTGTGAAAATGTCAATGTTACCTATAGCAATCTACATGTTTAATGCAATCCCTATCAAAATACCATCCATTTTTTCTTCAAAGAAATGGAACAAATAATCCTAAAATTTATATGGAACCAGAAAAGACCTCGAATAGCCAGAAGAATGTTGAAAAAGAAAGCCAAAGTTGGTGGCATCACAATTCCAGACTTCAAGCTCTATTACAAAGCTCTCATCATCAAGACAGTATGGTACTAGCACAAAAACAGACACATAGATCAATGGAACAGAATAGAGAGCCCAGAAATAGAAGCTCAACTTTATGGTCAACTAATTTTCGACAAAGCAGGAAAGAATGTCCAATGGAAAAAAGACAGTCTCTTCAACAAATGGTGTTGGGAAAATTGGACGGCCACATGAAGAAGAATGAAACTGGACCATCTCCTTAGACCACGCACAAAAATAGACTCCTAATGGATGAAGGACCTCAGTGTGAGAAAGGAATCCATCAAAATCCTTGAGGAGAACATAGGCAGCAACCTCTTTGACCTCAGCAGCAGCAACTTCTTCCTAGAAATATCACCAAAGGCAAGGGAAGCAAGGGCAAAAATGAACTATTGGGACTTCATCAAGATCAAACGCTTTGCACAGCAAAGGGAACAGTCAATAAAACCAAAAGACAACCGACAAAATGGGATATTTACAAATGACATATCAGATAAAGGGCTAGTATCCAAAATCTATTAAGAATTTACCAAACTCAACACCCAAAGAACAAATAATCCAATCAAGAAATGGGCAGAGGACATGAACAGACATTTCTGCAAAGAAAACATCCAGATGGCCAAGAGACACATGAAGAAGTGCTCCACATCACCTGGCATCAGGGAAATACAAATCAAAACCACCATGAGATATGACCTCACATCAGTCAGAATGGCTAAAATTAACAAGTCAGGAAATGACAGACGCTGGCGAGGATGCAGAGAAAGGGGAACCCTCCTACACTGTCAGTGCAGCCACTCTGGAAAACAGCATGGAGTTTCCTCAAAGAGTTGAAAATAGAGCTACCCTACGACTCAGCAATCACACTACTGGGTATTTACCTGGAAGATACAAATGTAGTGATTCAAAGGGGCACGAGCACCTGAATGTTTAATAGCAGCAATGTCCACGATAGCCAAACTACAGAAAGAACCTAGATGTCCATCAAGAGATGAATGGATAGGGGCACCTGTGGCTCAGTGGGTTAAAGCCTCTGCCTTTGGCTCGGGTCGTGGCCCCAGGGTCCTGGGATGGAGCCCTGTGTTAGGCTCTCTGCTCTGTGGGGAGCCTGCTTCCTCCTCTCACACTCTCTGCCTGCCTCTCTGCCTACTTGGGATCTCTATCTGTCAAATAAATAAATAAATAAAATCCTTTAAAAAAGAGATGAATGGATAAAGATGTGGTATGTGTATACACACACACAATGGAATACTATGCAGCCTTCAAAAAAGTGAAATCTTGCCATTTCCAACAATATAGATGGAGTTAGAGGGTATTATGGTAAGAGAAATAAGTCAATCAGAGAAAGATAATTATCATATGATCTCTCTGATATGAGGAATTTGAGAGGCAAGGCAGGGAGAGGTCATAGGGATAAGGAGGGAAAAAATGAAACAAGATGGGATCAGGAGGGAGACAAACCATAAGAGACTTAATCTCAGGAAACAAACTGAGGGTTGCTGGGGGTGGGGTGGGGAGGAGTAATAGGATGGCTGGGTTATGGACATTGGGGAGGATATGTGTTATGGTGAGTGTGGCGAATTGTCTAAGACCAATGATTCACAGTCCTGTACCCTTGAAGCAAATAATATATTATATGTTAATGAAAAAAAAATTTTTAAGTAAAAATGAAAACAAAACAAAAAACTCTTATTATATGTTAGAAGTCAGGATAATGATTACCTTGGGGGAAAGGAGGAGGGCAATGACTGGGATAGGGCAGGAAGGGGACTTCAGAGTTACTATCAGGTTCTGTCTACTGGGTTACTTCAGCACGTTCACCAGTTGATCATTTACTGAGCTATATACCAGTAATTAGTGAACTTTCTGAATGCGCTACACCCAATCATTATTTGATCAAGCAGAAAGTTATAAGCATTCAGAGATTGCCGTTAAAAATAATTAACGGGGTGCCTGGTTGTCTCAGGGGGTGGCACATGCAACTCTTGATCTCAGGGTCGTAAGTTCAAGCCACAAGTTGGGCATGGAGGCTTCTTTAAAAAATAATAATAATTAACAGACATTGTTTCTGAACATATAAAGTTAAACTTTAAGAACCAAAATGTTCGTTTATGTCAGAAAATGCAGTCTTGGCCATGGAAACTAGCCAGAAGTACACTGCACCAGTTGCAATGGCAACGATTCATTGAGGGGATGTACATAAAGTTCTTACAACAGTGCTAAGTACATAGTGCTATATGTTAGCTATTATTACACTTTTTAACACGTCAAAAGCATTTCCATATGAATGAAGACTTCAACTTAGGTCACAGCAAATTTCCTTCATTTCCTTTGCCCTTAACCCTTTCAAAATAGTTATGGAATCCACATCACCACCTGGTTTGTTTAAGTCATGCATGAGGAATTCAGAACTCCCAGGCTAAGAATCATGGAACATCTGCACTAAAAGAGAACACAGAGAGCCTCTGATCCAATGATTCTCCAGTATGTGTCACTGGGGCACTTGTTAAAAGTTCAAGATTTGTATTCACTTAGTGTGGGAGTAGCACCTAGGAATTTGCATTTTTTTAACCAGCTCAAGTGATTCTGAAGGTGTCTACATGAAACAAGGAACCTCTTGTTTTGTAGATGAATAAAATAGAGGTCAGGGAGGGAAGGGACCTGCCCAGAGTCTTCTTTCTGGTTAGTGAGTATGCCAGGACTAGAACAAAAGTAGCCTTTTACCAGTCCAGTGTTATTTCCATGAATCCATGCGCCAATAACGTATGACCCAGAATGAATCTGTCCTAAGCCTTGGTGTCTTATTCCACTGAGCCCTGTCTTTTCACCCATGCATTTCGTTAACTAGATAGGCCAAAAACACCCACGTATACATTCATTAGGTATACAGAAACAGGTACTTTAGAAACCTAGTTTCTAAATCAATCATTGCTCTGATATTTTTACACACTGTGTGACACTGAGATAGTTATTTGAATTCTACCTGCTTTAGTTTCTTCCTTTATAAAGCAACAAAATAACACCTATGGTTTGCAGGATATTGTGAAGACTTATGGAAAATACTAGCACAGAGCTTGGTAAATAATGAGGTTCCAGTAAACAGTAGCTATCATTAATGCCATCTTAAAACATGGCCCTACAGCCACATTCTTCAGACTAGAGGAGTATTCTCAAGTGTGGTTCCCTATAAACAGAACCATCAAGAAGTCCTCATTGTTTTTAAAATACAGACTTCTGATACTCACCCCTCACAAGACCTGGTGAATCAGAATCATGGGGGCGAGACCCAGAAGTCCGCATTAACAAGCAAAGTACCCCAGGTTCTTCCTCTATATACCAAAGTTTGACTAGGGTGTATAGAGGACTAGGGCTGTGGACCAAATGCTTCTTGTCAGTGAAAACCCTCCTTATCAACGAGAGCCAGCAAGCCGCAGAACACACACTCTAATACTAACAATTTTGTTAGCTTATGCGGTAAGTGAGTGCCACCTACTGTCTTATTTTATTTTATTTTTTTTATTAATTTTTTATTTTTTTATAAACTACTGTCTTATTTTAGAATGCAACCCTCAGACTGGTTCAATTCTCTCAGTAATTGAATTCACTCTGAAAAATAAATCAATCCAGAACAAGATATCCAAGCAATAGAAAGCATTGTTGGAAGGAGACATGAAAACAGTCTTTATTTAACTAGAAGAAAACTTTCTCAGTTAAAGGGTTCTTGGAGTTCTAGATTAATGTATCTAAAAACTTCTGCAATTCCAAGTTACTGCTAAAACAGTAAAGGAAAATAAAGAATGCCTCACCCATTGGCCTATGCCAACAGTGAAAGCAAAAACGCAACTACAGAATGCCCTAAAATACATGTATCTATGCTCACCTCCACCACCACCTCCCCAGTCTCAAGAAAAAAATCAAAGGAAACAAGGACAAGCTTTCTTACTCTGCAACATTCTACTCAACGCCAGTATCTACACTGCCACCTGCAGGTGGCAAGCTTACATCCCCTTCCAAAGGTACTCAAGCCTTCTGAATTATACTGTTTACAGCTGATTTCCCCTTCCAAGTTGCAAATGCATAAATAAACCCAAAGGTTCAAAAGGGACGGGCAAAGCCTTATAAATATTCATATAAAATTAGCACTTATACTTCACATTGCACTAACTCAGTACAAACCATAAAAAGCATTTGTCTTTAATTTCTGGTTGATAAGAAATAAATGGCAAAATAGATACACTGCGGAGTCTGAAAGCCCATCACAGAGTGTGAATAATCGTCCGGTTGCGGAGCTCCTGAATATACTCTCTGGCGTGGGTGACTGCCGTCTTCGGTGCCTCACGGGGAGGTGGGGGACCTTCCACCAACTTCACAAAATAATGGCAAAACACCTTCTCCATGATCCCGAAGCGACCTCTGCCATGGTATCGGATACGTTTCAGGTACTGGCCTCGCCCTGACGTCGACTCAGCTAGACAGGGAAGACAGAGAGAGTTACAGGAAATGACTGCATCCCCAAGACTATAGCTCATCACCTGAGCAATATCTGTCCTTTCCTCGACTGGATTCTAAGACTCCATGAGTTCACTGGCTGATGAGAGCAGATCGGTCTCAAAACAAGTATCTCTGGAGTGCTTATTAAGGACCAGCCTCTATTCTAGGTGTGGAGAGAAAAGAGTGAACAAGACTAGCCAGGGCCTTGCCTCCGCACAGTGTACATTCTAGAGGAAAAAGAAAATAAACATGATCATTCCAGTTAGTGACAAGTACCATGAATTAAACTGTGATGTGGGAGGGGCACCTAGGTGGCTCGGTACTTAAGTGTCTGCCTTCAGCTCAGGTCATGATCCCAGGCCCTGGACTTGCGCCCCATTGGGCTCAGCAGGGAGCCTGCTTCTCCTTCTCCAGCTCCCCTGTGCTTGTGTTCCCTCTCTCGCTCTCTGTCCCTGTCATAAATAAACTTAAAAAAAAAAAATCTTTAAACAGTGATGTGAGAGAGACTGATGGGGTGCTGGAGGCAATATCAGACCAGTGGGTGTCAAGAAGCATCTCTGAGGGGGTGCCTGAGTGACTCAGTGGATTAAACCCTCTGCCTTCAGCTCAGGTCATGATCCCAGGGTCCTGGGATCGAGCCCCACATCGGGTGCTCTGCTCAGCAGGGAGCCTGCTTCCTTCTCTCTCTTTCTCTGCCTGCCTCTCTGCCTATTTGTGATCTCTTGTCTGTCAAATAAATAAATAAAATCTTTAAAAAAAAAAAAAAAAAAAGAAGCATCTCTGAGGAAGAGACATTCAATCTAACTAAGAAGCTTCTCTGAAGGAGCAGACATTCAATCTAAGACCAGAATCCATGCAAATATCTATGGGCAAGGTATTCCAGGTAGAGGGAAAAGCAAATGCAAAGATGCAATGGTGGGCTTAATTTTTTATTTAATATCTAGTATCTAATGTGCTTGGCTTGTTTTATTTTTTATTTAAATTTGATTTAATTAACATATAGTGTATTATTAGTTTTAGAGGCAGAATTCAGTGATTGATCATTTGCGTATAACACTCAGTGTGCATTACATCACGTGCGCTCCTTAATGCCCATCTCCCCCGTTACCCCATCCTCCACCCACCTCCCCTCCGGCAACCCTCAGTTTGTTCCCTACAGTTAAGAGTCTCTCATGGCTGTCTCCCTCTCTGTTTTCATCTTATTCTTCCTTCCCTTCCTCTATGTTCCTCTGTTTTGTTCCTTAAATTCCACTTAAGAATGAAATCATGTGATACTTGTCTTTCTCTGACTCATTTTGCTTAGCACAATACCCTCTAGTTCTATCCATGTCATTGCAAATGGTAAGATTTCATTTTTGATGGCTGAATAAAAATGCCATTGTATATATGTATATATATATATTTTTTTCTTTATCCATTCATTTGTTGATGCACATCTGAGATATTTCCATAGTTTGACTATTGTCAACACTGCTGCTGTAACACTGGGGTACAGGTGCCCCTTCAAATCCCTATCTTTGTATTCTCTGGATAAATACATGGTAGTGCAACTGCTGGGTCTAGGGTAGCTCTATTTTTAGCTTTTTTTTTTTAAAGATTTTATTTATTTATTTGACCGAGAGAGATCACAAGCAGGCAGAGAGGCAGGCAGAGTGAGAGGGGGGAAGCAGGCTCCCTGCTGAGCAGAGAGCCCGATGTGGAACTCGATCCCAGGTCCCTGGGATCATGAGTTGAGCTGAAGGCAGAGGCTTTAATCCACCGAGCCACCGAGGCGCCCCTATTTTTAGCTTTTTGACAAACTACTCCATACTGTTTTCCAGAGTGGCTGCACCAGCTTGCATTCCCACCAGCAGTGTAAGAGGGTTCCCCTTTCTCTGCATCCTTGCCACATCTGTCGTTTCCCGACTTGTTAATTTTAGCTATTCTAACTGATGTGCTGACTTGTTTTAGAAACAGAAAGAATACCACCCTGCGAAAGCACAGTAAACAAGGCAAAGAGTGGTACAAACAGGGGAAAGAAATCAGTGATGAAGACAAGGTTACCAAGAGCCCTAAAGGCTGCGGTAAGGAGTTTTTATTTCATTCCAACTATGGTGAGAAGGCCCCTGGAACCAAAAGTTCCCAAATGCTGGTCCTCTGGCTACATCAGACTAACCTATGAAACATATTTTAAATGCAGCTGCTGAGGCCCCATCTCTGAAGATTCTAATTTACTGTATTTGGGGTGTACCTTGGAAACTACATTTGAACAAACACCAATCCTCTTCCTCCAGTAACTCTGATTTATGGCCAGTTTTAGGAATTCCCATCACAACTGCGCCCTCATCTCCCCTCCCCAATTCTGCGCATCAACGTCTGACCCTGCAAAATTAAAAATAAAATTTCAAATACTAGTTAAGAAGGAATCTATTCACCAGTTTTCACCCACAGTGAATCAGAGGAATATCCACCTTCTGCTGTTTTCTGAGTTTACTCAGTCAGTTACTCCTTGAGTTAATAAAGCCTTTTAAAAAGCCAAAACCTATAGAAGACATATCAAATTAATCCACTTCAATACTCACCATTCTTATATTCTTACTGTGAAATAACTTTATAAATACAGGGACGGTGTCAAAGTATACGCTTGATAACCCTCTAACTACAGTCCTCTCATGAAAAGGGATTCGGCAGAACCATCCTAGCTTGACCAGAGAGAAAACTAAGGATGAGAGTGGTTAAGAAAATTGCCTAGGGCCTCTGTGAGATAAGGAAAGAGCTACTGTCCTTACACCAACTTCATCACTGGGCACTAAAGAAATGTGTTTGAAGAATTACCAAAGAAAAAGCCAAATTACACAAATCACTTTAGAATGAAGTACCATTAGTTCCTCTGGATCCACCTGTCAGGAGGAAACCTACAAATAAGCACAATGACACTAGAAAAAGTGTAGAAATCCTCTAAAAGGCATTTTACAAACACAATGGCTGCTTCTATCCAAAATTGCAACTCTACTCAATTTGAGCCCCATTTCCAAATAGCCTGAGGAAAAGGAACACTACTCCAGTGAAAATAGTATCTGAATTAGCTAACTATGCAGTACCACATAACCTATCCAAGCACAATGATCGGCCTACCAGGGTCTGTGTTAACCACCATTTTCCATCTCCCCCAAATACGTTAAGAGCAAACATCAATAACTGCTAATTGCCAGTCATGATTTCATCGTAAAGCCATGAAATACCATGTGCTTATCTTGGAGCACATAATGCCACATTTTCTTATGTCAGAACAAAAGTATCAATTCTTCTGAACCACCAGGATTCTTTAATACACTGTAATGGTAATATGCAACACAGCCACCATGAGGTCAGAATGAAATCAGGAATTAGGAGTATAGTTTGCAAATTGGTTTCTGGTCTACCCTCCTCCAGTCTCTTTTACTAATTCTGTATGTGAGGAGTTTAAGTGCATTTATATAGAACCATTTCAATGAAAATGAAACAATAAATAGAAGCCCACCGTGCTATGGCTCTATTCTAACCGAAACACAAGTGGGGAGACATCCGAAACTGTGCCATTCATTCACTCACCAAATATTTCTAAGTTCCTGCCGGGTGCCAGGCTCCACCCTGGGCTGCACCCTTGCCCACAGCACAATTTAAAAACCACTGCTTTAGAGTTAATAGTCTTAAAACACTGCCTTAGTAACGTAAATCTCCGACCCCAAAACTTTCTGTGCATCCTCTTCACTATCATGTGAACCAAATTCTACAACCTGCCATGCTCAGCCCTCTGGATCTAGGCCCAATACACCTTTCAGTTTTATCTACTCAAGGTCAACCCTCTGCTTCCTTCAACTATTCTACTCACTGGACCACACAATTACTGCTCATTCCAACCTATGTGCCTTAGCTCCTGTGCTTACTCCACTCAGAAAATTTCTCTTTCGGATACCCAAACACTTATCTTCAAAAGCTAAACTCTTCTCGAAAATTACCATCACTTTTCTAACCAATACTGACCTCCTCTTCTCTACTCCTACTATTTACCTCTATTACTCTTTTTGGTCTCAAACCATATGCTACCTTATCTGAGTGTTCATGGCTAATCTGTGAAAGTCACTTCTTCAACCAAACTTCTGTATGTCTTTTATATTTCCCCTAAAGTTCATATGCAACAAGGAATAGAAATGATTTTGAAAATTACAACCTCTGCTAATTAATATTTTTTCAGTATAGCTATCTGATAAATTTGTTCAAATTCTAAAATAAAGTTTCAAAGTTTTCCAAGTACATACAATACTAGTGACATGTATCACTTGTTCCAACACAGAAACACAATTTATAGATCCTTCCAAAGGACTACTACTGTCAAAGAACAAAACTATATAAACTAAATGTCTTAAGTTGCTTTAATAAGATACACCATCACCTAACTGTATGGACAGTATGCACGTGGAAGGTACTCAAAAACTTTCTGAATCAGAGAAAAAACATTAAGACCCCTCAGAAATGGGAACAGCCTAAAGATTATGCCAACTCCCTGCTCAGCAGAGAGGCTGCTTCTCACTCTCCCACTCCCCCTGCTTGTGCTCTTTCTCACTCAATCTCTCTCAAATAAATAAATGAAATCTTAAAAAAAAAAAATTATGCCCAAGATGATGCTCATCTAAAGATGATACCCCATAGGTATCAAGAATATTTAAAATACTGTCAATATTTTCTATATACTAGTATTTAGGTAAATGTGAATCTTGACATTTTAAAATTGGAAACCCTCTTCCCCCTTCATCACTCTTTGCCCAGAAGACTGATTTACAAAGTCAGTCAATCACTTTCCCTAAAGTAAATCACTTTAGATGCCATGAATCACTAAGCAGTGACATTTTATTAGTCCATGTCCACTTGTTAAGGTCTATTCACAGTGCCATTAGTCATCATTATAAGTTTGAAAAGGAAATGAATTTTCAAAATCTGTGGTTATGCTACACCAGGTATTAGCTTTAGACTGATGACAGGCATTTGAAGGAATTACCATATAATGAGACACACACTACCAAAAAAGCACTTCCCTTAAAAAGCCTATACTTACTTATGTCAAGAGACTGAGGAGCCACTGCTGAGCTGAAATCGTAACCAACAAGTGACTACTCTTTCAAAATTCTAGAAGACATTTATCCATGGAATGAAATGTCTAGGCCTTTTCCAAGAATACGATGAGAAAAATCATTTTCTTGTATTTTATAGGTACAAATCACTGGGATTTTTATTCAACAAATAGCTCTCCAAGCCTCTCTCCTGAGGTTTCAGACCCAGTGGGTCTGCGGTGTGTCCTGGGAATCTGTATTTTTTTTTTTTTTACTAAGAACCTCACATGATTCTTATGAGGAAAGTTTGACAAAACCAAAGACAAAATGACTGACGCGTCACGGTAAGATACTTCATCTTCCTAAGGGTACTCCTCTCTTTTACCTTCATAAAAGAATTAGGCAGCAAAATACTTAACAAATGAGTTTTTACAATCGT
Source organism: Mustela nigripes (assembly GCF_022355385.1). NCBI lineage: Eukaryota > Metazoa > Chordata > Mammalia > Carnivora > Mustelidae > Mustela > Mustela nigripes. The sequence goes on along the minus strand of NC_081568.1, from coordinate 45,633,230 downwards.
AAGACAAATCAAAATTCATCAGCCCTACTCAAGAAGAGATTTTTACACAAAACTCGATGAAAACAGGGCACAGGTACAGTAGAGATCTTTCAGTAGAAATGTGCATAAGGAGACGGTGAATTAAGGGCCCATTCACGTAGGACTGCTTAAGTTTACTTTTGTGGACTTTGCTTCAGTTGGGAAGACAAGATTAAGCTCCTCACCTTTTCTCACTTTACTAAAATTACTGAAAAGGATTTAAAGACAAATTCTGTTTCATTTGTATCTGAGTTCCATTACAAAGTCTGTCTGTCAGCTAAGAAGACCATATTCCTATGGAAATGAATAAAAGTAATTAAGTCGGATTTGATATGCAGTCATAAAGCACGAAAGGTCACCAAGAGGTTTTAAGCAACTGGTCTTGCTCTTCATCCATTTCATCGCTTCCAGTGATTCTGGGCCCTCCCTGCATTATTTATTCATGCTGTTCTCAGAAGAAAAAGCTTATGAGTAACTACTATGGCCCTGCATCTTCTGAGATGCCATTTTGATTTCTCTCTATATCTATTCATGTATCAGAATATCATCAGTTATACAACATTCAGCTTTAAAATAAGATATTTCAATTGAAAATCGTAACTCATTTGAATTTCAGGAGTAGGTGTGGTTGCCAGCATCAATTCCAGGTGAGCTGAGGTTAAGATTTTAACTTCACCAGAATAAACATCTCCAGTAAGGTGGAATTGCAACAAAACAGAAAATTAGATGATTTGTTTTTACCCTAATTGTTAAAAAATCATAATGTAAAAAAAAAAAAATCATAATGTACAACTAACTTCTCCCATAATGATTCAGCTTTTTTCCCTCTATTTGGAGAGTAGCAGTAACCCCTATCTTCAATTTAAAATATCTTCAGTTCTCCTTACACATAGGTTTGGCAGACTGCGAAAATTTTGCTTCGACATCAACATTACTGTTTGATTACAAAATTGCTGAGGTTAGGAGTAACTGCTGCTGAAGGGAGAGGAAAACAGCAACTCCACCCACTGCTTCGCTTTACTCCGGTGCTGAGAGGAGGGCAAGGGAGCTTTGTAATAAGCGTTCATCTCTTTCTAGAAAGAGCTGTACGAAGGTATGCGACAAAAAAATCCCTCACATTTGTATGGTGCATCATGCTTCCCAAAGCATTTTCACTTACATTAATTTAATTTGATGTGGATCAAGTACACAAAACCTGAGATAATGCTTCAGAATGTGGTAACAAAGGGAACCAAACACATCTGGATCATCTGAGCCTTGGGTTTTACAATTCAACAGATTTTCCATTCTGGTGATTGGAAGGTTAAATTATGGGACACCTTTATGGATTAGGCACCTGGCTCGGCCCATCATAAATAAATACTCTTTAAAATCCACCTGTGATTCTTTATTTACCTCCTTCAGGATTGACAAAGAATTTATTTTTTAAAAAATTACTCTGGGGAGCCTGGGTGGCTCAGTCGTTTAGTGTCTGCCTTCCGCTCAAGTCGTGACCTCAGGGTCCTGGGATAGAGTCCCGGGTCAGACTCTGCTCCGCGGGAAGTCTGCTTCTCCCTCTTACTCTCCCCCTCTGCTCTCCCTCTCTCACCCAAATAAATAAATAAAAATCTTTTAAATAAATAAATAGTCAGTTCTGTTCCTTCTTCGTTTTCTCATGATTAAAGGACCACTCCATGTACCATCATCTTGGTACCCGTTATTAAGTAATAATTGGCAATAAGTTTCATGGTCTCATTCACATTACAGGACAGGTAACAATAAAGCAGTGAGGTTATTACCATTTATAACAGACTAACATTAGCATGCTGAAGGCAGAAGAATAAGCTATTACCAGCAATTTTCACTGGCAAACCCAGTCCTAAGTAGTTAGGTATCAAAGACTATTGTTAGATAATGAACTCAGCCTCACTACTGGAAGACATTTCCCAATGCTAAGAATATTAAACATCTTACCTATATATAAATTGGATCTGAATTCCACATTGTGGTCTCTCACTGCCATATCTTGTGCTTCTAAGAGAACCTTAAACAAAGAAAAGACAGGCATTGATAGGCTGACCCTGAACTAAAATGGAATTAAATTTCTCATTTCTTACTGTTATCTCTATAATATGACCGCTAATCACATGCCTCTGTTTTATAGCCAATTTTTTTAAAAAGAGAGTATTAAATGATAACAGTACTAAGGAGAAGGGATACACTGAGCTTTCCTTCTTCAGACAAGAACTGCAAATGCAGACAACACGATCCATCCTGCTAAGTGTACAATGGAATGTATGAGCTGAAAAGGAGGAAACAGCAGCACTGGTAGCAGTACTGTTGGTGATAAGCATTATGCCTCTGAGTCAGAGATTGTCAAAAAGTTCAAGAAGCTTAAGAGCTAAATCATATGGAAAATTCTTAAACTTTCGATCCAAAATAACCATTAAACATCAAACAAGTAGAGAAAATCATACTTAAAAATCTTAAGAATTATTAAATTTACATCTAGATATTTTTAATTAAGTTAACCTGCTCCAGAATACATTTTTTTTTTTTGAAGATTTTATTTATTTAACAGAGAAATCACAAGTAGGCAGAGAGGCAGGCAGAGAGAGAGCCAGAAGCAAGTTCTCTGCTGAGCAGAGCCAGATGCGGGGCTCCATCCTAGGACCCTGAGATAGGCAGAGGCTTAACCCACTGAGCCACCCAGGCACCCCATCCAGAACACATTTTTAAAAATAACAGAAACCATGGGGCGCCTGGGTGGCTTAGGTGATTAGGCAACAACTCTTGATTTCAGCTTAGGTCATGATCTCAGAGTCGTGAGATCTCAGGAGACTCCGTGCTCAGCAGAGTCTGCTTGGGATTCTTTCTCTCTCTGCCACTCCCCTTGCTCGCTCATAAACGCAAGCACTCTATTTCTCTCTCTCTCTCTCTCTCTCTCAAATAAATAAATAAATACATAAATATTTAAAAAAATCAAAACCTAGATCTTTCACTCATTTAAAGATAATACAAAACAAAGCTGAGTACACACACACAAAAAAAAACAGTCACTGTATTCTGAACTAAATTAAATATAGGCATTACAATGGAACCTCTTGAAGTCTGAACCAATCAATCTCAACTGCTGAACTACTAAACTAAAAAGATCTCGTTTTAAGTGAGAACTAACTGATATGGAGAAAATACTGCCGATATCCCCAGATGTCCTCAACCCAGCATTTTGAAATAAGAACATCATGTATCCACATTGAGGAACATAAGAAGTGCAGGGACATGATTTAGGGGAGAAATGGATTACAGGTGCTGCAGAGGAGAGGGAACCGTTGTTGCAAATAAGAGTGAGAGAAGAGTACACGGGAATGCACAAGAATGTTTCCCCAAACAAGAGGGACTGAATTCTGTGAGTTCTTACAAACAGTGGGGCTTAATGCCTGGAGTTTTAATGGTCATCAGGGTTGGCTGGGAATAGACCCCAGAGGGTACTGTACCACCCCTGGAGAGAAGGCAGGTAAACAACCCAGGGGAAGACATCATGGAAATAGTGATCTGAAGAGCACCTGGGGCACACAGTGGGGAGATTATTCACTCTTCTCAGAGCACTTCCCTGAGAGGCAGCATTCACAGAAAAATCTGTGAACAAAGGAGTGGGCGGTGCCATTTCCCTCCCCAACCCTCAGGACAAAATCAGAACCACCTCAGGGAAGCACTCAGCACCAACAATGACTGCCTAATTGGCCTCCACCAAGCCTCAACCCCCTGTGATCTGGTGGGACTGCCCCTCTCAGTGAAGCTTGCCTCAGACCCAGTGGGGCAAGCCCTTCCCCCAGAAGACCAATACAAACCCCTGTCTACATCATGTCTCTCTGTTTTGCAGGGACTTAGTTCCAGTGGAGATGGTGACACGTCGCATTTCACAAGCAGATCAGAGCACATCTAGTCAAAACTTGCCACATTCAGGCAAGGGACCAAACACTGCCCACAACAGGCAAGGAGAACCTCTGCAGATGACCCAAAGGCTAGGACAGCCAGAGTACAACAGAAGAAGGCACAAAGCACACACCAAAGACACTCCCTGAAGCACCAGGCCATGGGCACTACTTCATCTCTTCTTCATAAAGTCATTACTTTTAGGAACAGGAGACATAACTAGCTTTTCTTACACATAAGAAACCAGAGAATTAAACAGAATTCAAGATGGAGGAATTTATTCCAAATGAAAGAACTAGATAAGGCCATAGCCAGAGATCTAAGCAAAACAGATGTAAGTAACATGCCTGACAAAGAATTTAAAACAATGATCATAAGGAAACTCTCTGCACTTGAGGAAAGAATTGAAGATATCAATGAGACTGTAGCACAGAGATAAGAGTTAAAAAAAAAAATCAGAGATAAAGAAGATAAAGGAGATTGGAAACAGGCTTGATGCAATGAACAGCAGGCTGGAAAAATCAGAGAAATGAATTAGTGACATAGAAGACAAAACAATGGAAAATAATGAACCTGAACAAAAGAAAAAAAGCATAATTACGGGACATGAGAACCAACTTAGGGAACTCGGCAACTTCATCGAACATAGTAACATTCATATTGCATAAGTCCCAGGAGAAAAGAGAAAAGAGGGGGAAGAAAATTTACTTCAAGAAATGACAGCAGAAAACCTCCTTTATCTGGTGAAGGAAACAGACATCCAGATTCGTTGATTTGTTGATGAAAATCAACAAAAGGTGGCCAACACCAACACATATTATAATTTAATTCACAAAATATAGTGATAAAGAAAAAAATGTCAAAAGCAGCGAGACAAAAGAAGCCCTTAACCTACATGGGAAAACCCATAAGGTTAGCTGGAGATCTCAACAGAAACTTAGCAAGCCAGAAGAGAATGACATGATATATTAAATGTGCTGCATAAGAAAACTCTTTAGCCAAGAATACCCTATCCAGCAAGGGTATCATTCAAAATAAGAGAGACAGGTTCCCAGACAAACAAAAGCTAAAGGAGTTCATGACCACTAAACGAGCCCTACAAGAAATAGTAAAGGGGACTCTTTGAGTGCAAAGGAAAGATCAGAAGTAACAAAGACAAGAAAGGATCAGAGAAAATCTCCAGAAACAACAACAAAACAAGTAATAAAATAGCAATAAATATACATTTATCAATAATTACTTTAAAAGAATAAATTATTACTTTGAATGTAAATGGACTAAAAGCTCCAATCAAAGACAGAGTGTCAGAATGGATTAAAAAAAAAAAATCCCATTTATATGCTGCCTACAAGAGACCCATTTTAGTCCTAAAAGCATTTGCAGTTGAAAGTGAAGGGTGAGGGCACCTGGGTGGCTCTGTGGGTTAAGCCTCAGGTCATGATCTCAGGGTCCTCCATTGGGCTCTCTGCTCAGTGAGGAGCCTGCTTCTCCCCCTCTCTCTGCCTGCCTCTCTTCCTACTTGCGATCTCTCTTCTGTCAAATAAGTAAAATCTTTAAAAAAAAAAAAAAGAAAGAAAGAAAGAAAGAAAAGAAAAGAAAAGAAGAAGAAAATGAGGGGTGGAGAAACATTTATCACACAAATGAATTTCAAAAGAAAGCCAGAGTAGCAATTCTTCTATTGGACAAACTGGACTTTAAAACAAAGACTATAAAAAGAGACAAACAAAGGCATTATATAATCACAATCCATCCAACCAGAAGATATAACAATTGTAAATATTTATGGAGTGAATAGGGAGCACCCAAACACACAAAACAATTAATAACAAACATAAAGGAACCAATGGATAATAATACAATAATACTAGGAGACTTTAACAGTCCTCTTACACCAATGGATAGATCATTTAAACAGAAAATCAACATGGAAAAACAGTTTTGGATGACATACTAAAATAGATGGACTTCACAGGTACATTCCAAACACTCCATCTTAAAGCAGCAAAATATACATTCTTTTCAAGTGCACATGGAACATTCTCCAGAACAGATCATATATGAGGTCACAAAACAGGTCTCAACAAATGAAAAAGACTGAAATCATACCATGCACCTTTTCTAAAGACTGTAACACTATGAAACTATAAGTCAACCACAAGAAAAGATTTGGAAAGACCACAAATACGTGGAAGTTAAACAACATGCTACTAAACAATGAATGGGTCAATCAAAAAATCAAAGAAGAAATTTAAAAAACACAGGGAGAGAAATGAAAATGAACACACAACAGTCCAAAAACTTTGGGATGCAGCAAAAGCAGTCTTCAGAGAAAAGTACATAGCAATATAGGCTCAATATACCTCAAGAAGCAAGAAAAATCCCCAATAAACAACTTAACCTTATACCTAAAGGAGTTAGAAAAAGAACAAACAATGACCAAAGCCAACAGAAGGAAGGGGATAATAGAAATCAGAGCAGAAACAAATGAAATAGAAACTAAAAAAAATAATAGAACAGATCAAAGAAACCAGTAACTGGTTCTTGGAAAAATCAACATGACTGAACCTCAACAGATAACAAAAAAACAAACCAACAAATGCCATGTGTCTAAAATGAGTCAGCACAAATGCCATTAGCACATTTGCACAAACTGATTCAGCTACATTCAGGTACATTCAGAGGTGGAAGGGTCTTCAGAAATCTTTTAATCCAATTCCACCCAGTTTACAAATAAGAAAAATGGAACCAGACAGGTTAAGTGCTTTGCCCATCATCACATTAGAAACTGTCACAGAAAAGACAAGACTAGGTCTCCTGAGTCCCAGAAAGTGCTCTTTCCATCCAATTACATATAAAATCATAAGCTCTCAGTTACGGAACTGGCCAAAACAAACAAAAAATCAATCTTCTAAAAAAATCTATCAAGTCCCAAATCACCAAAACAAAGATTTATCATACAGATACAGTAAAAAAAGAATGAATGTCTGGTGCAAATAAAAGCATCTCCAGAAAAAAATATATATATATTTAAGGTACAACATTCCTAAGGTACAAGGACACTAATAAAACTGAGTGCCCTGAATCTGTATTATATGAACTATGCATTTACACCAAGGAATTCAGGATTTAGGCTAAGCTTACTAACACCGGCAAGACAGCTATGCACTCCTTCCCCACATATCTTAATTTACCTCTTTAATTATCTGGGCCCCCTTTTTGTCATTGAATTCTAGTTGAGCCAAAGCCTGGTCAATGGACATTCCTCGTATCTAGAATTAAAGGGTAACAGACAAGAAAAGATAAATTGGTTTACAAAACCAAATCTCCCTTTGCAATGAGAAGAAAAGCCTTACATAATACAAACAACTTCTAAGAATAGTTAACTAGTTATATGTCAATTATATCTCAATAAAAGTAGAGGGGGCACGATTTTAAAAATTAAAATAAAAATAGCTAACAAAACGTAGGCAGAGAAGAAGAAAAGAAGCTTGAGAAGGGATGCCACCCTTTAAGTCAAAAATCAAACTTATTATAACCATAACACCTCGATTATAAATGTTTTAGTAATATTGAGAGAGCAGACATCACAGAAATCACAGAGTGGCAAGCACCACATTAGGCGTGAAAGTCATCTTCTTCTACAGGATAAGTGTATTTTATTTATCTGGGGCTTTGTCTTCTCTTACAGATTAGTTTTATTCTCCCAGGAAAAATCTTAAAAAGCAATGGTTTTGAAATAGGTAGAATTAGCTTTTAAGATAAATGAGCTTGCTTCCTACATTCTCTTAGCTTACAGATTCTTGACGCTTTTGGGCTAAATATCTATGTATCCAACGTGATTCGGATTCTCAGAAGAAAGGTAAAAATTAAGCAAAATCACTCATCTCTGAGCAATCATTTGTGGATTACCTACCAACTGTCTAAACATGTAATTATATTCCTCACTTTTTGGAGAAATCAGGACAAATTTTTTCAGTTTTTTAAATCCTGGGGGAGAATTCATAGCTTCTTATTTCTTAAGTATTATATGGTAATGTCATTTTGGCTTACCAATTTTGCCAAATACCACATCTTATCTTTGCTGTATTTTATTTGCCTTCGACAATGGTAGATTTCCTTGCAAATAGGGAAAAGAAAAAAAAGTTAGCAAATTTATCAAAATAACAGTAACATACACTGTTAATAAAACTTTAACTTTTTATGCCTAATGAAAATGCCACCACAAGAAATAAAAACACTAAGTTGTATTTTTCCAAAGTCTCATTATGTTAAAAAGATCATTAAGACAGTGAAAATGGCTACTTTGTGCCAATATTTGCAAATTTCTATCCAGAGGAATAATAAAAGATCTAAATGAAAACATTAAGCTAGATAAAAGAAGAAAAGAAAAGGTACAAGAAAAAAAGTTTCCTTTCAGTGGGGAAAATAAGAGAATATGGTGAAATGGACAAAATAACTGGTTTCACAGACACTGAGATATTTGGTCAAGAGCACAGGTCCTAGAATCAGACAGCCTGGGTCTAAATTCTAATTCTCTCATCTACTGGCTACAGAATCCAAGCTCTTTAACCTCTCTGCCTAAGTTTCCTCTTCCTTGAAATGAAGATAATAATACCAACCTCATAAAAATACACTGAGAATTAAAGAAAATAATCTATGAAAAGAAAGCATTTTGCAGTGCCTAGTACCTGGTAAGATCTTAGTAAATGCCAGTTTTTATTATCTTCTATTTAGAGTAGTAAGGACATCCCATTTCATTTTTTTAATCAATCATCGATTATATAATTTACAGTTAACAGAGTACTTTTCAAGCCCATTATTTCATTTAATCTAACTCTAGAGTTGGGAAAGAAAACACTATATGATCCTTTTATAGGGGCACCTGGGTGGCTCAAGCACCAGACTCTTGGTTTCAGCTCAGGTCATGATCTCAAGGGTGGGATGGAGTACCACGCTTGGCTCCACACTCAGTGCAAAGTCTGCTTGTGATTCTCTCCCTCTCCCTGTTCTTCCTCCCTCCTCTGGTCGCTCACTCTCCTACTCTCTCTCAAATAAATAAACACATCTTTAAAAAAAAATCATTGAACATCTTATCAAAAACTAATGATGTATTGTATGTTGGCTAATTGGATTTAAATTAAAAATAATAATAATCCTTTCACAAAGTAAAAACCAGAAATAAAAACTCAGAAAAATCAAATGACTTATCTAAGACCACAAAGTTTGTGAGAGACAAAGCTGGAAGTCAAAGTCCCATAGCGGAAGTATATGAAGTCTCTAACACAATGTCTGACAAGTGTATCTTTAAAGTTTTCCTATGACTATAAAACCCACATTCCTTCCACTACACCATATCACCCCTTTAAAACAATTAGAAAACATCTGTCATGGCAAACAATAGCAAGGAGACTTCAGAACTTTCTAACATTCTGACTCCTGCTAGAAATTCTCAAATGCCTTAGAAACAGCAGTTTCTCAAGTGGCCATCTTTTAATATGTAGCAGATTTCACTTCAGTTGCAATAGAAGCTGACAGACTGAAAACTGTAGCAACAGCCCAATTACGTTTTCAGCAATAAAGTGTCCAAGGGAGCACTGAAGAAGAAAGAAGAACCGTCATGACTGATAATATTCATCTGCAAAAATTAATATACACAATAAAATCTTTTATATAGAAACCCTTCAATTCTTGGTTTCCCAAGATGGGCTACCTCCAAACATGAACTGTATATGATTATCTTCAAATTCTGTAAAAAAGATATTATACTCCTGGCAGGAGCATGGGGAAAAAAGGAATCAAGTATTTACCCAAAAAGAAGAAAGTTATCCAATCATACTCTTTTAAAACAAAAAAGCTCAACATTTCCTTTAGGCAGGTGCAATGTCTAAAGGCATTTTCTAAAGATAAACCAGAAAAACCTGTCATAGCAAATCAATAAAGTGGCAGAGCTGGAGGTCAGGAAATCCAATTAAACGTCACTATTAACCAACTTATACAATAAATTAGATAAAGTTAGGATACAATATGCAAGGTAGTAATTCAAATGACGTAAAATTAAGCCTAAATTATGAAATGTCTAAACCAGTAACTTTTAAAAAAACTAATTTTAAAAAGCATGTAATAACTCCAATGATTAAAAAAAAAAAAGTGTCACCTAATGACACTAATGACCTAATGAGCCTGGGTGGCTCAGTCAGTTAAATGTCCAATTTGTGATTTCAGCTCAGGTCACTATCTCAGTGTCAGGAGATTGAGCCTCACATGGGGCTCTGTGCTGGGTGTGGAGCCTGCTTGAGATTCTCTCTCCTCTCTCTGCCCCTTCCCCTACCCCACCTCCCCACTCCCACACTCTCTCTCAAAAAAAAAGTGTCACCTAGGGGTGCCTGGGTGGCTCAGTGGGTTAAAGCCTCTGCCTTCAGCTCAGGTCATGATCTCAGGGTCCTGGGATGGAGCCCCACATCCTTCTCTGCCTGCCTCTCTGCCTACTTGTGATCTCTGTCTGTCAAATAAATAAATAAATAAATAAATAAATAAATAAAATCTTCATGGGAAAAAAGTGTCACCTAGTAAGAATCCAAACTAGGGCCTTATGGGATTCACATGACTTATAAGTATGACTTACTATCAGTATGTCAATCAATAAATTAAAACATGCTCCTACTGAAAGGGTTGTTCAAACAGTTTTGATATAGGCTCACTATATTTTTAGTTTATTTAACATAGCTTTCTTCATAGATATTGCAAAAGTAAACCCAAGCCCAAACTAACAAGGGCTGACTATTATGAATAAAGCCATTTAATTTCTCTCTGACTCATTTTCTTCACCAGGATGAAGCCACAGGTAAGATAAAAGTCTACCTGGGTGGGATGCCTGGGTGGCTCAGTTGGTTAAGCGGCTGCCTTCCACTCAGGTCATGATCCCAACATCCTGGGATCGATTCTCACGTCGGGCTCCTTGCTCGGCAGGGAGGCTGCTTCTCCCTCTGCCTCTAGCCTGCCACTCTGTCTGCCTGTGCTTGTTCTCTCTCTCTCTCTCTCTAACAAATAAATAAAATCTTTAAAAAAAAAAAAAAAGTCTACATGGGATTCTATATTGTTTGGAAATTGGGGCTAGCTAAGTTGGGAAAATAATCTTAAAGATAATAGGAATGGCCTAAAACATACCTAAACTGGTGACATTCATTTTAACTTACTGCTATCGATTTACTCATGACTGATCCACTGTCCTTCCTTTTTAAAGATTTTATTTATTTACTTGAGAGAGAAATGAGAGAAAGAACATAAGCAGGAAGGGACAAAGGGAAAGGGAGAAGCAGGTCCCCAACAAACAGAGACCCCGATGCGGGGCTCAATTCCAGGACCCTGGGGTCAGTACCTGAGCCAAAGGCAGATAGATGCTTAACCAACTAAGCCACCCAGGCGCCGCTGATCCACTCCACTTTAACTGTATATTTCAATGCTGAAGATCAGAATGAGTTAGAATGGTAAATATTACCTGACTCCTCCTGATTTTTTTTCTAAGATTTTATTTATTCATGAGACAGCACAAATCATGAAGAGGGGCAGAGGGGGAGAGAGAATTTTAAGCAGACACCCTCTGAGGGCAAAGCCTACTTCTGGGCTCAATCTCACATCTCTGAGGTCATTACCTGCGCTGAAACCAAGAGCTGGACATTTAACCACTGAGCTACCCAGGCGCCCCTGTCTGACCCCCTTCTAAATTAGAGATAAAACTAATTTTTAAAATGTTTGCAGTTAGCAGATTGGCAAGGTCACACTGCACATAATGACAGTATAAGAACCATGTGGCTAGGTGTGCAAAGTACTCCATTATTAAGCTAGTATTTAATGAAAGGCATTAATATTTCAATCATAAAAGGTATAAATGATGTACCAAGTCAATTTAACAAGCACTATTTAAAGTCAGAAAATGTTAAAGTATTTTCTAAAAGTCAGTTTGTTCCCAAAAGGATTATTCACACAAACAAAATCTGTGATCTACTGTTAACTACCTGAATTTTGCCACTAGAGATATATCCTGAAGTGCATTTAGTTTAATATTCAAAAAGACTAGTACTATAAATTCAAAAGTTTGCTTTTAGATTCTGGACTTGTCAGATGTTGTTATGATTTCTTTCTCAATTAATATCTAAGTTCAAAGAGCTCAAGCAAGAAGTAAAGAAAGCTCATTAATAATAAGAAATATTTTTTATGGGGCGCCTGGGTGGCTTAGTTGGTTGGGTGGCTGCCTTCAGCTCAGATAGTGGTCTCAGGGTCCTGGGATCCAGGCCCACATCGGGCTCCCTGCTCAGTGGAAAGCCTGCTTCTCCCTCTACCTCTGCCTGCTGCTCTACCTACTTATACTCTCTATCTCTGTGTCAAAAAAAAACTTAAAAAAATAGTAATAGGAAATATTTTATTTATATTTGTAGAAATATGTAACTTTTCCTAAACTTTGGTTAATTATAAAATGGAATTAATACCTAACAGCACATATTCTGTCACAAATCTAATTTTTAAGTTCTGATGGAAAAATAAAATATGAAAGTTAGAAAGTTATTTGTTTAAACTATTAGCATCTCTATTCCCCCAATGAGGGGGGAGCTCTTCAAATCAATAAATTAACTCCCCTAAATAAGAAAAAAAAAAGAAAACATAAAACTGTACTAACTTAGACCAATACTTACAAACTGAATCCTAATGAAAGGCAAGCTGTCAAATCCATATAAAAACTAAGCAAATGACATTACTTAGATGATATTGATTATATGCCAGCCTTAAATCCCAAAGGCCTTTAAATGTTTTCTGAACTGAATGATTTATAATTAACACCACTGAATGTATTAATAAGTTATTAGTTGATTATTCTATTTTGAAGCACAATTTATTTTCTTAAGGATTCAAATGCTTCCATCTTGTTTATGCTATCATTACTTGTTTAAGCTTTTTAACAGATGCCTTTGTATTCTACAGCAAATTCACATTAAGCTAGAAATTAGTCTTGTATCTCAGACTAGAGCACTCACAAGCAGTTTGGAGAGGGTCCAAGAATTCCAAGCAGCTAAAAATGAGATAAAACTCAGTATCTCTGGGGAGCCTGGGTTGCTCAGTGGGTTAAAGCCTCTGCCTTCAGCTAGGGTCATGATCCCAGGGTCCTGGGATCGAGCCCCACATCAGGCTCTCTGCTCAGCGGGGAGCCTGCTTCCTCCTCTCTCTCTGCCTGCTTCTCTGCCTACTTGTGATCTCCATCTGTCAAATAAATAAATTAAATCTTTAAAAAAACAAAACAAAACCTCAGTATCTCTGAAAGGAATCCAAAATCTGTCAGTATGTCTCAAGCTATTAACTTAGTTACAGAGTTAAGGCCCCCAAACAGAAGGTTAAGTCAAGGCAAACAAGTAAAACACAGACAATCTTTAAAAACTCCAAGAAGACGGGGCGCCTGGGTGGCTCAGTGGGTTAAGCCGCTGCCTTCGGCTCGGGTCATGATCCTGGGGTCCTGGGATCGAGTCCCACATCAGGCTCTCTGCTCAGCGGGGAGCCTGCTTCCTCCTCTCTCTCTCTGCCTACTTGTGATCTCTCTCTGTCAAATAAATAAATAAAATCTTTAAAAAAATAAAAAAATAAAAAATAAAAACTCCAAGAAGATAAATCTAGAACGTCCTCTGCATCAATCTAATTATCACACAAATTGTGGTGTATTTTTTCCCTTTCTTCATGTAGAACAATAAATCAATGCTAGCCACATAAGAGTAAATGCTCTAAGAGATAATTTCTTAAAAAAAAAAAAAAAAGATTTCATTTCTTTTAGAGAGAGAGCATGTGCTCGAGGAGGAGAAGGTAGAGGGAAAGGGAGAATGACTCTGAAGCAGACTCTGCACCACACTGCACCATGCAGACTCAATCCCACAACCACGAGATTGACCTGAGCTGAAACCAAGAGCTGGATGCCCAAATGACTGAGCCACCCAGGCAACCCAAGAGATTATTTCTACCCACAAACTTACTGCTGGTCTCCGAGGTTCTCCAGGCAACTGTGGAGGATAAACAATTTTATTCTTCTTTTCCCATTTTCGAGAAATATCCAGAGACCCACTTGTATGGATATGTGATTGGGGTAACACATTATGAGATGAAAGAAGCCTGTAAAACAAAAGACACTCAGAGTCTTTTCCACGAATCTCCTGAACCACATCAGCTCCATTTTGATCCAAACTCTTTAAGGATCAAAGTGGAAACAGTCTAGATGTTCATCAACAGAGAACAATTTTACATAAAATACCATAAAGAACTAGTTCACTGAAAGCTAAGAGTAAAAAGTTGATAACCAGCATAAGTCAAATAATAAACAGATATTAACTCAAGATCTCTTGCCCTGACTGGCCAAAAAATACCGACTCTCTAATATAAGCCAGCTCAGTCCTAAAACAGACTTTTCAGAAGCATACAGTAGATTCCTAACTTAACCTGTGGGATTCCCGTTTTGTGGAGTAGGCAAGACAAATCACAGTATTTTGTAAACCCTAAGAAATTAATAGATAAAGCTGGCATCACATGCCTCCTGAGGAAAGAAATCCTTACCCACCATCCACAAAGTAGTCTTTCTGCAAGAAACAAACCTGAATTAATGGAGCTTCTAGATTCAATATAGGAAATGCAGAGACAGGGAACTTGTTAAACAATATGAGACGCATACACTCAGCAAAATCCAGGCTGTACAAATTCTACAAGACAAACAGTCTACTTTCACCAACAAATAAATTACAAGGGGAAAAATAAAGAGCTAAATAAAGAACCTACTGATTAAGAGACTTAAAATATCAACTAATTTCAATAATGTTGATTGCAATTTTAAAAATACAACAATTATTTAACCATTGGAAATTTGAACATTAACTGGCTATTTGATACTTTTTAACGAGATATATAGTGAAATATTTATGAATTAAATAATATGGTATATGGGATTTTTTTCAAAATATGATGGGGGTTGCCTGGGTGGCTCAGTGGGTTAAAGCCTCTGCCTTCGGCTCAGGTCATGATCTCAGGGTCCTGGGATAGAGCCCCACATCGGGCTCTCTGCTCAGCGGGGAGCCTGCTTCCTCCTTTCTCTCTCTGCTTGCCTCTTTGCCTGCTTGTGATCTGTCAAATAATAAATAAAATCTTAAAATATATACATATATATGGGAGATAGTAGGGGCCATAGATAAAACAAGATTGGCCATGAGTTGAAGCTGGTTGATAAGTTCATCATATTATCTACTTCCCCCAATTGGCAGGGGGGCGGTCTTTTTTTGTTTTGTTTTGTTTTTTAAAGATTTTTATTTATTTATTTGACAAACAGAGATCACAAGTAGGCAGAGAGGCAGGCAGAGAGAGAGGAAGGGAAACAGGCTCCCCGCTGAGCAGAGAGCCTGATGTGGGGCTTGATCCCAGGACCCTGGGATCATGACCTGAGCCGAAGGCAGAGGTTTTAACCCACTGAGCCACCCAGGCACCCCCGGGGGGGCAGTCTTTAAATGTCTGGATATATCCAAATAACACACAGACTTGGGGGTTTCCCTGCTGTGCAGAATACAGAGTCTAAATTCCTAGTAAGACACAGAAGACCTTTTCTAATCTAACCCTGGCCATCTTGGTTCATTCACCTTATGGGCTGGCCACACAAACTTTCCTTGTTCTCTGAACAAACCACATACTTTCATATCTTTATACTTTTGATTATATTGATTTTTCCTCAATCATCATCTCCTGAATGAAACGCTTATCCTGTTTTAAGTTCCAGCTCAAATGTCACCTGAATGCAAGGCATGGACTGATCCCTTCTCCCAGACAACCAACCATTCTCCCCACTATCTTTGTACTCTGTTCTTGCCAGCCATGCAGCAGCGAGTTGGGACAATGGTACTAGAAGGTGGCTGTAGAAGAATGAGTTCCTGTAGTAAATGTGCATCTGAGCATTCTGAGGGCAAGTATACCATCCTCTGTAATCTAGCAAGAAGGACAATATCCAGCACATGGATACCATGTCAACCCAGTCTTAAATATTCAAAATTGTTGTAAACTGGCAGATTTTCACACAATTTATGCAACTGGATAATACACTTAGCAAGGCCTTTGTTTTTAGTTTTTACACCATTCAGACTAAAAATAATTTTTTTTATAAGATTTATTTATTTCATAGAGAGAGAGAAGGCAAGCAAGCGTGAGCAGGGGGGAGGAGCAGAGGAAGAGAGAGAATCTGGAAGCAGACACCCCACTGAGTAGGGAGCAGAATCACCCAGGCTCCCCTAAAGAACTTTAAAGATATATTTTCCTGGGATGCCTGGGTGGCTCAGTGGGTTAAAGCCTCTGCCTGCAGCTCTAGTCATGATCCCAGGGTCCTGGGATCGAGCCCCACATCCAGCTCCCTGCTCAGCGGGGAGCCTGCTTCCCCCCTCTCTCTCTGCCTGCTTCTCAGCCATGCAGCAGCGAGTTGGGACAATGGGACAATGGTACTAGAAGGTGGCTGTGATCTCTGTCTGTCAAATAAATAAATATAATCTTTTTAAAAAAAATCTATTTTCCTCCTAGCTCATTTCTCCTGCTCTACCTCAAGTTCACCATTTTACATCCTGATATTAAGATCAGTACCATCAAAATACTTGCCAAAACCCTTGCCATCCACATTTAGGTTTTGGTATTTTAACTGAAAAGCACAAGACTAGGATACATGATGTTAGCAGAATTTCCTAAAAACAAAACAAAACAAAACTATAAGCCAAGGGATGAGAACAGAGACGGTGGAATCAGGTAAACCGTAGTCTAAATCTTTTTTTTTTTTTTTTAAATTTAATTTCTTTTCAGGGTAACAGATTTCATTGTTTATGCACCACATCCAGTGCTCCATGCAATCCATGCCCTCCATAATACCCACCAAAAGGCTCCCCCAACCTCCCACCCCTCTCCCCTTCAAAACTCTGAAACTGTTTTTCAGAGTCCATAGTCTCTCATGGTTCATCTCCCTCTCCAATTAACTTGAGTCTAAATCTTAACTCTAATATGATATAAATGACCTTAAGGAAGTCACATAACTTTCCAGAGCTCAGTTTTCTCATTGGTAAATGGAATAATAACCATAATTACCTCACAGGCTTCTTAAGGAGCTCAAATAAGATACTTTAAGTAAAATACTTAACCTGACACTTAAAAGGGCTCAATAAAATTGATGTTATTACTTTTAGAATGAGAAGAATAATGCCCACTTTATTCTGTCGCTGGTGGATAAGTAATTAATGTACTGCACCCTAGAGTGCCCAGCACATGAAAAACACTGATTAATATTTATTTTAAATTAGACCCTCTGAAGAGTTCCTCTCTCCTGTTCTCTAAAAAACTAAACACTGTAGGGACGCCTGGGTGGCTCAGTTGGTTAAGCAGCTGCCTTCAGCTCAGGTCATGATCCCAGCGTCCTGGGATCGAGTCCCACATCGGGCTCCTTGCTCCGCAGGGAGCCTGCTTCTCCCTCTGACTCTGCCTGCCATTCTGTCTGCCTGTGCTCGCTCTCGCTCGCTCTCGCTTGCTCTCTGACAAATAAATAAATAAAATCCTTAAAAAAAAAAAAAAAAACAAAAAACTAAACACTGTGAACTGTAAACTTTTATTACACAATTTCAAACCTTCTTCTCAAGTTTGTAATCATGACTGCTTGCTTCTGTGCTGCTGTAATTCAGGGGTACACTAAGTTCATCAACTCTTTGGGCCTCCAGTTTTTTATGAAAAGAGGAATTGGAGTACATCATCTCTAGGGGCTCTCTGAACCTTAATTCTATCTTGAATCCCATGGTTGACACAGGATTACAGGAACACAAATCCCTTGGCTTCTATTTAATTCTTCTTCAATGAAATCAGTTACACCAACCAGTCTGAAAAAATGCTCAAGGGTAAGACCTGTGCTTTCTATATCCATCATATCTAGCACAGTGTCTTATACTCAAATCAATACACATTCAATGAATTAAATGTGGTGCTTAATAAATTAAATACATTATGAATAAATAACGACAAAGATGTCTGAATACCTACAATAATTTCAGGGCTCAACTGGCTCATAAAATGAATTATCAAGCAAATACTAAACAACTATAATCAAATTAAAGTATTACTCCAGGGGCGCCTGGGTGGCTCAGTGGGTTAAGCCTCTGCCTTCAGCTCAGGTCATGATCTCGGGGTCCTGGGATCAAGCCCCGCATAGAGCAGCGAGCTCTCTGCTCAGCAGGGAGCCTTCTTCCCTTTCCCTCTCTGCCTGCCTCTCTGCCTACCTGTGATCTCTCTGTCAAATAAGTAACTAAAATCTTTAAAAAAAAAAAATTACTCCACACACAGCACTTAATTCAGGAGTGTATTAAATCAAAAGCTCTCTCCTGATCGACTATTGGAATAATACCAAATTAAAGCAGAAAATGAAGAAATTATAAAGTATATAAAAAATCTTTAATTCAACGCTTAACTACCTAATTCAAAACCTACAACTTTTGAGACCTTTTTAAGTAAGAAATACCATGAAGACTCACTAGAGAAAATGAACTCAAGAAAAGGAAATTTGTGGAATTAACAAAGGAGAACCTGAGTTACTGCTGAAATCCATTTCCTTCTGTAAAATTTTTTCCAACAAACATTAAATTTAAGTCTGCCTAGCACCCTAGTTCATTGTTGGCATTCTAAAGAATCAAAACTAGTTAAAACCTTTTTTTAAAAAATGAAAGGCATCCAGGACTAACTTTTAGTTAACTTTCATTTTGAAAGTCAAGTATCATTACTGATATTTATTATATCCTTTCATTTATTGGGAAGTTCAAGTCCTTTTAGCTTCAGGAACATAGGCCTGAACCAACTCTCCGAAGTCCCTGTATATACATGCTGTCTGTACACATGGGTGCCCACGCTGTGGTTAAACTGTCAGACCTCAAACAGAAAGTTGGTGGTAAAGGTGCCTAGGGGGCTTAATGAGTTAAAGCCTCTGCCTTCAGCTCAGGTCATAGATCCCAGGCTCCTGGGATCAAGCCCACATGGGCTCTCTGCTTAGCAGGGAGCCTGCTTCCTTCTCTCTCTCTCTCTCTGCCTGCCTCTCTGCCTACTTGTGATCTCTATCTGTCAAATAAATGAATAAAATTAAAAAAAAAATAAAGTAGGTGGTATACTGAGACTAGCATATGAACTTCCTTACTCCTGTTACTCTCATGTCTTCCATCTACCAATATTTAAGGATTCAGTTTGAGTGTCACTTTTCAAATTCTTCCCATAGTCATTAGACATGGGAAAGTTGCAGACACAAAGCCAACTTTAGGATTAAGAATTCAGATAAAACAGTATCTGAGTTTCTAAAGTCACAACTTGAGGGGCACCCAGGTGGCTCAATCGCTTAAGCATCTGCTTTCAGCTCAGATCATGACCCCAGGGTCCTGGGATCCAGCCCCATATCAGGCGTCCCGCTTGGCACGGAGTCTGCTTCTCCCTCTGCCTGCCACCCCACCACAGCTCATACCCACGTGCGCTCTCTCTCTCTCTCTGTACCAAATAAATAAAAATTTTTTTAAAAGTCACAATTTGAGAAATAATACTTCCTATCTATTGCTCAAAGTTCATTTTGAACTTTTGAACTTTGGTACACCCAAATCCCAAGTGAAGATAATACTGGCCTCTGGCTCAACATGAGATTATTGTGTTATTGTTATTACATGCACCAGGTAAAAAAATTCTTCATTCTCAATTTACTTCAGCTAACATTAAGTTAATCGCACACTTGAGAGTGAAATAAAAGAACATTCTCTAATCTTGCCTCAGTTAGAATCTAAAATAAAGGACTGAAGTGATACATGTATTATCATAACTCAACATAATTTCATTTTGTGAAAGTCAAGGACAATCAAACAAGGAAACAAGAGTTTAGCAAACAAACAAACAAAAAAGAAATTCCAGCAACTTTGAACCATGACAAACTCAGAAGTTTCTCAACCTCTCTAATATTTACATTTTGGGCCAGATCATTCTTTGTTGTGGGGACTGTACTGTGTCTTGTTGGATGTTTAGTAAAATTCCTCACTTCTAGCCACTAAATGTCAATAGCACCCTCTGCCTGAGTCGTGACAACCAAAAATGTCTCCAAACATTGCCAAATGTCTCTGGGGCTGAAGGTAGTGTATGGAGGCAAAATTGCCCCCAGATGAAAGTCATTATTAGCTAAAGTGACAGGAAAAAGGGGGGTGGGGAAGGGCAGACAAGGGATTTTGCAAACTAAGGAGCATGAATTCTCTGTTCCAAAAGGTTCTTGCTATGTCATACCCATATGTATGGTTAATAAGCCAGATTTTCAGGGAGCCTGGGTGGCTCAGTCAGTGAAGTGTCTGACTCTTGATTTAGGCTTAGGTCATGATCTGAAGGTCCTGAGATCAAGCCCCACCTCCAGCTCCATGCACCATGGGCAGTCTGCTTGGGATTTACTTTCCCTCTCCCTCTCCCTCTGCCCCTCCCATCTCTCTCTAAAATAAATAAATAAATATTTTAAAAAAGAAAGTCCAGAATACAGATTCATAAAAGTATTTAACTTCAGGACTAAAAAGAGCCTTAGGGATTATTCAGCAAAATCCTGTATTACATAGATAAAAAGACTGAAGACAAACTGCTTAAGTTGCTTGCTCAGAGCTGCCAAGTGTAAGTCAGTGCAGGACAGTTTAAGCCAACAAACATTACCAAAATATTCACTTTGTGCAAGACCCTAACCTGGAACTATAAAGAGAAACGAGAACTGTTCATACTTATCCAGGGTATACAAAATGCTAAAGGGCACAAAAACATAACATGAAGCCACTATTCGAGACACACGTGCTAAAAGAAGAGATTAGGGCGCCTGGGTGGCTCAGTGGGTTAAGCCGCTGCCTTCGGCTCGGGTCATGATCTCAGGGTCCTGGGATCGAGTCCCGCATC